>NC_082632.1:212660-355160 GCF_030936135.1 Gavia stellata | reverse complement strand
GTACTTATTTAATTATCACCTGTATTTAATTGCTTTAAGCTAGTGCAAATCTTTGTCTCTGCAATGCCTGGAGGAAATCTGCTGGCTGTAATTAGGTCCAGTCCTGCCTTGGGTGTAGTGGTCTCCGCCAGTTCTGTCCCTGCTCCCTCTAGTGAGAGCTGAACCTCTGTCTCTTGGGCTGGAGAAGACCATGAGCCATTCCCCTCCAGCTACGTGGAGTCAGAGGTTGAGAGGCAGGTTTGTGTTTTATGGGGAGCGAGATGAATTATATGCAAAGCAGCTAAGTGGCTGCAGCAAAGCTCTGGCGTGATGCACTCAGCAGCCAGTCTTGTTTTTCCCTTTGTTTATTTATCAAAATCCTTCCAATAACCTGAAAAAAACACCTGCAGCACAGATTGCGTTTCCAAGACTATGAAATTTAGGACAACAATTACTGGTGAGAGGAGAAACTCCAGTAAAAGCCATTAACACCTTTGTGCACAGGCTATATTGCTTCTGGACTTGCTTTTTATATTCACAGTGAAATCTATCTCTATAACTTGGCGTTGGCCATGCTTTGAGCTCAGCTAGATGGGACATGGGTAGGAGAGCCCACGGAGGTTCGAGATCAGGAGCACGTCCTGACTGGTACCCGTGGGGGTTAGGAGTGGTTGCGTTGGGCTGCGCAAAGGAGATGACGACTCAGAAGCAATGAGTTATCTCCCAAATTCTGGAAGGGGAGGAAGGCCCAGCTGACAGGTGATGAGTTTCTAAATGGCTGAAGCGAGGTGAGACAATTTATATGGGATGACACTTCTCTCTGCGGAGAGATGGAGGCACCTCAGACACAAAGAACTGAGAAATACCCACCTTTATTCCATCTTAGTCATTTCCTGAAGTATTTTGTACATAAATAAATTAGAAATTACTGCAGTGTGTCTGAGCCAGGGTAATATTAGAGTCGTGACACCTACTTAGACATTACTTTTTTTAGTACTCCCTCCTATCCTCATTAAGTGTTTAACCAGGTAGCTATTAGTCCTGTCTAATGACACTCGGTGCTCTTTGAGTTTTTTCTTTAATGCCTTAGCTGCTGACGTCCTTCTGCTGACTTTGCTCGGAAAGAAACAGATTTACACCACCAAAAGTGCCTTTAAACCATGCCGGTGGCATCCGGCAAGCTCAGCCCAGGAGCCCTGCTCAGAGTTCTTCCTTCTGGAAGAATGTCCCTGTTTGCTCCCGCTCCCCCTCCTCGTTCAGCATCTGGGCTTCGATGCTGTCGTGGTGGATGTTGCTCGCAGCCCTGATGGCCGATTTCATGGAGGTGTCAATCCAGGCGTGAGGCTGAGCTGTGTGTTCTCCTGCAAAATGCACCCTGCCCTCGTGCTCGAAGAGAGCCTGCGAGTAGTCGACGAACTGGTAAGGGGTGAAGGCAGCAAATGCCCCCAGGGAGTATTTGTCCAGCTGCCACTTCTGTATCACGTACTGGTTGCAGGTGGACTGCAGGTACTTCTTGCTCACTTGGTGGATATCGGCTAGGTCTTGGAAGACCACATCCAGGCACTTCTCATCTGTGAGGGGCAGGAAAAACTCAGCATCGTCGTTCCAGGTGTAGGAAGCCAGGATCACGCCCACCCCACTGGAGAAGTTGTGGCTGGGGTAGTAGATAAACCGGGAAGGGCGGTCGGTGATGGACTGTCCTCCTCGGATGCCATCCTTCTCCCAGAACTTCTTGGTGCAAGCCAAGACTATTTTGGAGGCGCTTGCATAGTGGATGGAGCGCAGGGCGTGGGTCTTCAGAGGAGAGAGCGGTGGCAGGAATTGGATGTGCCTGGTGGCTTTGGCGGTAGACGTGACAAGGACGTAATCTGCAGTTACGTTTTGGGCCAGGGTGTTCGGCGCGTGGTAAAACACATGGACTTTGTTTCCCTTGGTCATGATTTTCTCCACCGTGCAATTGAAATGGATGACATTAGACAACGCTTTGTGGAAGGCTTTGGGCAGTTGGTCAAATCCCCCTGTGATTTCATCAAAACTGAAAGGAAGAAGCAGGAGGTGAGGGAAGGACATTGGGGTTTAGGAACTGTAAAACCTGACCTCTTCTAGAGATGCTAACAGAGCTTGGTGGCCCTTTGTGTCAGGAGTGATTCCCGTTCAGACATCTAAACGCCACTGAAATTTTCTCTTCTGGTGGAATGCTGTGGACCAGCACAAAATGGGGTTTGCCATAAGAGACATCAACTTACCTCTCATCAGAGAAGACATCAAAATCCCACAGCGAGGCAAGGAAGGACAGATAAAATCCAGAATCCTCGTTCAACAAGTCACCAATCATCTGAACTGCTCCTCGGCTTAGGTTTCCTTCTTTAATCAAATACTCCTAGAAAAACCAGGAAGAAGACGTAGCCTGATGTTATTATCTCAGTCAGTGCATGTATCCCCTTTATATCCCAAGCCAAAAGTCGTGCCCCGCTGCCTTGTTCCTGCTCCTGATCTGCTTAAAGCCTGGACCAGAACCTTGTTTTTATGCAGCTCTTGTAGCTTTTTGCAGGAGATCATCTCCTCTGGTTTAGCGTGACAGAAGTTCTGGAGATAAATGAATAAGGGATTTGTGGCTTGGTGTACCCACTCTGAGACAGCTGGATCACATGAAAATGCAGTGGATTTCTCAGCAAATCCTCTCCAGTGCTTGATACTTCATCGTGTCTGATCAAGAGACCCATGATGAAGGCATGTGGCTAATTTGGATGACTTTCTAGAGCATTTCCAGTCACTGCTGCTTCTCTCCTATTTCCAGATGATGATACTGCTCTAGCAACTCCATCAGGGTCATGCTTGCTCCTTTCTCAGCATTTTAAGTAGAAGGCAGCATTGATTAGGGAAAGGGCATCCAAAAGTGTCAACAGAGGAAGAGACTAGAGTGACTCGGATCCTTTCTCAAAGCAGGGATGGGGGTTTATCATTGGTAGGGGGATTAAATTTACTCTCAAGCCCCAGCCCTTTACCTTGGTGGAGTAGGAGTCATATTTAGCTAGATATTTCTTGCAGTCTGTAGTCTGGAACGCCACGTAAGCCTGGAGAGGAAACATTGATATGTTCATGAGGAAAAAGTGCATTTCCCAAAGTGTTCCCCCAAATTCTGTTAGGATTCATCTGGGGTCTTCAGTCTTGGGGTTTGGGCACCCCTGGAGCTGAGCTAGAGCTAGTGGATCCTGCTGCTTGGGCTTCAAGTTTTGGGAAGTTATGCCTTGGTGTGGCATTTTCTGCTTCATCCAAGTCTTGGTGAATCTGTTCCAGAGAAAAGAGGTCTTGCGTATAAAGAGGGTTTTGCAATCAGCTGCCCTAGTTTCTGAATGAGCCTTTCTGCTTTTCATTCTGAAAGGATCCTACTCTTCCTCAACTCACTGTTGAGTGTTCCTCAACCCATTGTGCAGGCGAGGGTCCACCACAGCTCAGAGGAAATAGCTTCAATGTCTCTTGGATGAGCAACATTGCTGGAAGGTAGCATCCCTTCCCTGTGGGCATGTACCTTGTTTATTGCTTCTCTATAAAGCTGGCTGGCACTCTTGCCTCTCTCCAATGGTTTTACTGTGTAGTTTAGGATGTTGGGGTTTCTATTCACTTCCTCAGCTCTTGTCCGAGTGCCGTTCAGAAAGTACCAGGCGTTGTCATCTGTCTGGATGAATGGGTTTAGCTTCAGGTGAAACTGCTTAATGAATTCACGGACAAGCCTAGAAAAGAGGACAGCACATGGGGACAAGCGCTTGCAAACAACCAGACTCAAAAACCCTGCCACCAAAACATTAGAAGCATAAAAAGACACTTTCCCATCGACTATGTTGGTGTAGCCACATATTATTTTGGCTTGTGAGTGGAGACTGCGGCTATTTAAGGCACCGCCGTCTCTAGTTTTTGCTGCTTGAAGTTGTCCTGCCTGCTCCCAGCTCAGTGCGGCAACTACGGTGCTATGGAGAAAGGAGCCCTTCGGCTTATGCTCTCTCCAGCTAGTGCTTGCACAAGGATGTAATCGGGAGTAAGAGCAATGCCTTGTTGAAGTAGGAGGCTGGGGTTCCCTATGGCTCTGACCCTTTTCCTTGGCATGTGGTGTGGTTGGTGACTCACCTACAGCCTCTTCCCGCAGCATTTTGGCTGATGACTGAACCTTGTTTGACTTCACCCTCTCAGAGAGCCCAGGCTGGAAGGCCATTTCCATCAGAGCTGATGGAAATTCATCCATCTGCTGATGTTGTGACTTCCAAAATTGAGGTCTGATCATGCACGGACATGACACTGAGATAAGAAGTCTTCTTTCATTCTCCCAACTGAAATGCAGGTGACCATGTGTTTTTTGTCCCTTTTATGCAGATGCTAAGCTCTTGGGGAGAGATGGGGCAGAAAGCTCCTTCCTCCTGCTGTGCTACACCCACGTCCAAGTCCTCAGCCCCTTCTCAAACCACAGCCTTGCTCCTCAAAACGGGCTGGTTCCTCATCTGGTCATGGCCATGAAGTAGGATGTTGTCTTACCTGTGCTTGCCTGGCAGGCGCATGGGTCCCAACTCCACGTACCAGTCCTGTCCCTCTGGTCGGTACGTCCTGATCCGCCCACCGACCTGATTGCTTGTTTCCAGAATGGTAACCTAAAAACAGGGATGGGGTGGAGTTTGCAGATGTTCAGGCAATTACTATTTTAAGCAAACAACCTACAAAGCAAGTTCACAGGCGCTTTGGCAGTCAACATTTATGGCCCATGGGGTTGGACAGGTCCCCTCCAGGTGGCAAATGAACCATCTGTAGATCCAAACCCCTCTCTGTATTGGCCAAGATCCCTCTACCTACAGGGCAGTTTCTCAATTCCTAACTTCTGTGACACATTTGGACACCTACTCTCTGATGAGAGGGTCCTAGTGTTGGTTCAGATGCTCCCTGTGCTGGAAAGGATGAAACGGGGTTTTGAAAACAGCCAGAGGAAGGCACCAACCTGTCCCTCCGTGCCTTTGAAACCTTCTTTGAAACTCATGGGTTTGAATTTTGTCTAGAACCTTGGGATGGTCAACACAGTTTTGAAACCCCCAGACTACCTGCCGCCTTAACAAGGCAGGGTTTGAAGGGCTTGTGAGTCTTGTGGTGGTTGATCTACAGCAATGAACGTCACTGTTGGGCTGCGAGTTCCAACAAGTTGGAGAATTGTAGAAGTTGAGGCTGGAGGTGCCTCTGGAGGGGTCTAGTCCAACCTCCCACTCGCAGCAGTGCTGCCTCCAAGGCTGTCCCAGGGCAGCTGTAGCTCTGCCTGATCTCAAAAACCCTTAGGGACAGAGAAAGAAGACTGCATCTTTTTGCCTTTGCTGCTTACTTTCGTTTGCAGAGCACCTAAAACAACTTGCTTTGCTTAGAGCTTCCCCTTATCCCTTCCTGTCCATGCCTGTGGTTTTGAAAATCATGCCTAAGTCAGATTAAATTACTGGAGCCCAATTGCTTTTCCTTCCTTCTCCCACCACTGCAATCCACTCCCTTGCCTTTCCTTCTCCCTCTCCATGCTGGAAAATCTTTAGTGTAGGAAAACAAGACCCAACGGCACTCAGGGCTCTCATGCAACTACTTACCGTGTGGCCGGCATCTCGGAGCAACTTTGCTGCGGTAAGCCCACTTATTCCTGCACCGACGATGACCACGTTTGCTGGATGAGTTGCACGTTCTAGCCCATGTTTGACAATCTTCAGCAGTTCCTCATAGTCTTTGTCATGAAGGCAATATTCAGGGAAACTTGAAAACCTCTTTGCACTTAGGAGACCTACTAGCAGCAGTATTTGGAAGAGGACTGAGGAGAGAAGAAAAGAAGAGAAGAAAATAATGCAACGAAGGCACTCGGCAATCAGCATGCAAGTTCATTCCTGACAGCCCAGGAGGGAGGTGACAGCACAAACTGGCTCCGAGTACGTTGGTGTCCAAACCCCGAAGAGGAACATCCAGCAAATCTGTTTTCAAATCGGCTGGCATGATTATGAAATCCATGGCATCAGCAAGTCTCTCATGACCGCAGCCAGATGTCAAGCGGTGTTGGTGAATGCGATTTATCTTTTTAAGGAGAAATCAAGCCCATAGATGATTGGGTTTTTTCATACTCACGTTCTTCTTGTGCAGCTGCTGTGGTGCGTTCCCAAAATGAGCTTGACCCCTTTGAATAAGCTCAAAGGACTCCATCAGGAAGAATGGTAATTAATGTCATTCACGTGCAAAGAATTAAGGCAATCTTGTTGTCCCAGCTGCCCTTTTCCATACCTCAGTAATTCCTGGCATTTTTGATGCAGTGGATAGAAGGGTGAAGGGAGGAGACGATGTTGTACGGAAAGATGGACAGAATAGATGGAGACAATATTACATAGAAAGATGGACAGTCTAGATAGATGACGATAGGTGATGGAACTTCTCTCTGTATTTAAAGTGATTTTGTTTCTGAGGTACCTATAGGGAACAGCAGGCAGACTGCAGCCCATGCAGAATAACCATTTCTACCGGAACAGACACAACAACGATATTAATATTTTCACAGGGAAAGGAAGTTTGAACAGAAACCACCCTGGGATTTTTCTATCTTTGGTTTCTGTTCTCTAGAATAACTACAGGGCAACTTTCATTTTCTTTTTCTTCCCCCAAATACTGCCAGTTTCCTTCCAGGGAAGAAGAAAAAAAAAGCCTTTGAAGCCACACCTTGGGTAATTTTTACTCCTGGGGAGTCACTGCTTTTGCTGGAACAGCCCCAGATCTGCAGACAACCTGGGTCGAAGTGCACCTGCTGCAAATAAACCCCAGAGCTGTTGTCGTGCAGGTGATTTTTGAGAGACCCAAGTCCAGCTCCCAAAAGCAGGTCTTTCTACAGCCTGTAGAGCTGATCCAGCTTCCTGAAGACACTGTGGCGGTAAAAAATAATTAGAAAGAATCTGCTACAATTAGCCTGTTAACAGCAGGGTTGCCTTCTTCAAAGCATGGCAGAAAGAGGCATCATGTTGACAAAGCTGCATCAACCTTCCTGACCCAACGCTGATGCTGCCCTAATCTTTCTTGAGGACCATGGGTGCTGCCTTGAGTTGTTTTTGGTATGTGTGGGGTTCATAGTGGTGTAGAGCCAGCAGCCAGTCTTGCTGCCCTCATCTCACCCAACGTGGCAACCCCAGAGACCTATGGACCATGTGGAAGATGAAGGAGATCCTTTTTGGAGATCAGGCTCTCTGTGGGATGAGAGCAAGTACATTGGGACCAGCTCTTGGAAACGCCTGATGGATCTCCATCTTCCATCAGACCTTCTTGTGTGGTGGGTACATGTGGTGAATCACAGAATCACTAAGGTTGGGAAAGACCTGTAAGATCATCAAGTCCAACCATCAACCCCACACCATCATGCCCATTAAACCATGTCCCACAATGCTACATCAACACGCGCCCTCAAGATGAACATCTCCATAATCTTCCCTGGCACCGAGGTCAGGCTGACAGGGCTGTAGTTCCCCGGATCCTCCTTCTGGCCCTTCTTGTAGATGGGCATCACGTTGGGAAGCCTCCAGTTGTCTGGTACCTCCCCTGTTAACCAGGATTGTTGATAAATGATGGAGAGCGTCTTTGCAAGCTCCTCCACCAGCTCCTTCAGCACCCTTGGGTGGATGCCATCAGGTCCCATAGACTTGTGGGTGTCCAGGTGGCACAGAAGTTCGTTAACTGCTTCTCCCTGGATCACGGGGAGTTTATTTTGCTCTCTACATCCATTTGTGAAACCACAAACCTGATGCAAGGAGCTGTTCTCCAGGAAGGTCCCTGGACATTGAGCTTCTGCCTGTGTTTCCATCTCTCCCTGCACAACTAGGAACATCCCACTCCCCAAACTTACGATGGAGGTCTCCCACTGCCCACAGCGCTGCAAAGTTGAGCTCCAGGTGATCATGGAATACCCTAACTGAAGAAAGGGAAGTTTGTGGTTATGCTGTCAGGAGGCGACAGAAAAGGCAGGTGTTCCACCAGATGGGCGAAAAATCCCAAAACACCCTGGGCACTGAATAGGAAAGAAAACCGGAAAAACAACAGCAAGAGAGCTCAAGATTCAGGGGAGAGTCACTCACCGATCCTAGCCATCGTTCCAGTAGGAAGGCAAGTCCTCTGCTGAGATTTGCTTTCATTTTATACCCTGGCTTTAAAAAAAAAAAAAAAAGCAGCCTAGCTGTGGTGGTTCAGAAAAATTATGCCAATCAGTACACCCCGGAAGAGAGCAAAGTGTTATTTGTCATAAGAAGGGGAAGCAGCAATTGAGCATTTAGTCAGTTCCTCTGAGGGTTTTTTTTGCTTTACTCACTGCTGTTACCAGCTTTGGACATCAGCCATCAGTCAATGGCACATCTCAGGAAGTGTTAGGATTATCAGAATACAATAAGGGTGACCGCACCCTTCTCCATGAAGGGCAGAGACCTTCCCAGCAGTAAAACATCAGGTTTGTTTTTTTTCCTTCTACTGCACAAAGGAGCACCCATTTAAATCGGTCTAAATATCACAAGATTCATTCTGCATCCCAGGGAGACCTCTGAGCTAGCACCCAAAATATCCTTTCTGGTGATGAAAATGGGCATTTCCAGATGACAGTTCATCTACTGGACAGTCTTCTGTTAAGCATTGCACAATTTTTGTTTGTTCCCATCTTTATTACTATAGAGAGAACTCAGAGCTCAGACACCTTCACTAAAATGGCAAAAACTGGGTGAGTTGTACCAGCGTTTTTGCAGGATGGAGAACTTTGACCTACCAAAGCACCATAAACCAATCTGAGGAACCATCCCTTGGCTGGTCGACCATGTTTTGCCCACCATATGGACATACTCAACTCTGTGTAGGCACCTTGGCTGCTCTGCTCCTAGAAAAAAAAGAGTAATAAACCCACCACAAACTACCCTTCCCCTCCAAACTTTCTTGTCCCTTCTATCCTTTGCCTTATGCCTAAAGACTGTCTTTTTCAGTTAATCAGACGATTTGTGGATTTGATTGAGGAAATGAAACTCAATGTTGGTACTTCCCAGACCTCTGGACCCTGAGGTGTGATCTCAGCGCCAAGGCAGACGCCAGCCTCATGGAAGGAGTTTCCCCTGAAAAACGTTTTGCTGGATGCGGTTTTGCAAGCCTCAGTAGCAATTGGTTCTTCTTAGTGCTATTTGCTTATTGAAATCCTCCTTTAGGTTTTTTTTCCTGTAATGCTTTCAGTTCTCCTTGCGTTGGAGCCCAGAGCTACGTGCATCAAAGCAGAAGCAATCTCATTCCGTTGTGCTATTAAAAGTTTGGTCTTTCGATGTTTGGGTGTCTTCCCTGGCCATCCAGACAGCAAGGTTGAGAGCACAGTGCAGCTTTGGTGGTATTATTTTTTTTTCTGTCTTCTTTCAGTACTACTTCCTTTAGTTCTTTAATTGCAACAGCTCGAGTCTCCTGTGCAGGGCCAACCTCATCACCATGCTTTATCCCATTCAAGTCTCAACAATATTGTGGGGTTTTACTAAGTTTAATGATAAAATATCTCCAGGTGGAAGGGAAACACCTAAGGATCATAGAGTCCAACTCGCAAAGTTTAAGTAGAGTTTTGGAGAATCACGGCAAGGGATGTATGGCTTTGGAAAGATCAGGTAGTGGTGCCCACCCGTGATGCTACATTGGCCTAGTGTTTTAAATAATGCCCCAGAAGAGTGGATTGCAGAACCATGGCAAGGTCAGGACTGTGAGCATTGCATGGATGTCCCATGTGTTACCCCTTCCGTGAAGTCATGCTCTCAGGAAGTTACAAATTAAGTTCCCTCTGGGTGATTCTGGTCTTTGGGGAATGGTGCTTACAAATTGCTTAACCACTGATGACGGGGGTTTTAATCTTTGCCACCCAGTAGGAACCACTGAATAGATTTGCATCTGTGGGATCTCTTGGTTCTGGTGGACTTGTGACATAGACATTGGGGTTTTGCGGTGCTCCGTTCAATGGGTCTTCTCGGAAGCAGCCAAGATGTGGGTCTTGCCCAGCAAGGTGCTTGTTGATGGAGTGTGGGTGTGTTTCGACAGCAAGGTGGGGATTTTGTAGACCCTTTTCTTCCGCCTGCTCCTGCAGGCAGCCCAGTCCTGGGGCAATTTAGTCTTCCCCAAAACCATAGTCTCAGTGTTGCTGCTGGGATTGGCCAAGGAGGTTCATTGCGCTTTTAACGCCACCTTGGCTGTGCCATTGATAGGGTCAGTCTCTTCCAAAACAGTGATGTTTTTTAATTCCAGGGCGCATATCTGCCTGCATCAAGGCAAAATTAGGAACTGATTCTTTGCATCCAGTTCACCAGCTTTCGGCATGATGCCCACCCCTTTGTCCTCATTAAAATTGGGTGACTGTCTGTGGAAACTTTCCTTCTGAGAAAAACTGAAGGATAGCATATTTTTCTTGCGTTTTTTGTTCCAGAGCACATCTCCGTTTCAGAAAACCCACTAGTTTGATTCATGTTTAACATTTGGAAAAGGCAAAGGCATCATTTTTCTGAAAAAAAAAAAAGGTTTTGTACCTGATTCTTTTTACTGGCTTGCGATTACCAGGTTGGTTTCCTGATATCTGTGGGTGTCTACACTGAAAATGCGGTGACACGTATTATCTCTTCGTATGAAGCAATGATACTTCTTGGGGGATTTGGGGATTACATGATGAAACCAATATGTCCACATGATCCCAGGACAGATGGAGATTTTGGAGAGAGGGCAGTTTGTTTCGTCTTGTTTTGATAGGAGCTAGATTAAAGCGTGTCTTAACAAGTTGCTTTAGGATCAACCTCAAATGACAGGGTTTACTGTTTGAGTATAAGCAATTGCAAAAGGAGTTCCTCCCATGTTCCTGCTCCTGTCTGCTGCTTCCTTGAAGATTACTGGAAACTGAGTTTCCACATGAAACCGATTATGACATGAAGCTTGGAGGAGGACAGCGGGAGGGATGAAAACCAAACTGAATCGGCCAGCGTGAGACGGGGGAAGAAGGGACAATTTTTTGCTCCCAAATAATCGTCTTCTGGTTTATGGTTTTTTTTTCTTAATGAAGGGAGGAGAAAAGAAGTCAGGGTTTGGTCCGCCAGAACCAGAGCACGTAGATGTTGGTGTGGGACATCAACTGCGTTTTTGAAGGTGCATGGAGGAACTTGAAAGAAACATAGGAGTTACACGTATGTGTGAGCATTTACACGCAGATATGAAAATGAGCTCTGTATGTAAAGCATGGGGAGGGAAAAACCCGGGGTGTATCTGGGTGGATTTGTTAACTAAATAATTAGCCAGAATGAGTCTTTGAGCTGGCAGACACAGGTCTGAGATGTGCAGGCAGTTTCTGATGAGGAAAGATGTTCTTTCAAAGGATTCTCTTGTCATTAGTTTCCTGCTCGCCCAGAAGACTCCCAGGACACGTGTTGCACGTACGGGGCTCGGTCGTGCAACTGTGGGACAAAACTTTTGAGATGGGGGCGATACTCCGAGAAATAAATGCTAGTTTTTAGGTTGGGTGGAAGATTTCCATTTGGAAGGCAAGCATCCTGGAGAGGTGAGGGGTCCTGCATGTCTTCAAAGCTTGCAGGCACCCATCACGCCTGGTTGCCCTGGCCAAGAGGGACCCCAGCGACCAGCACTGGCCAGGATTCTACCCACTGTGAACTGGGGGGGGGCATTGTTCACTTGGCCAATGGTAGGGCTCAGAGCTGCCCCTCATTTGCATGCTCGCTTGCATAAAGTAGGGAGGGTGGGGTGTTTGTAGGATTGAGGGGTCCGGGCAGTGCGGGGACAAGGTTGAGCTATGGCATCTCCAAGGGGAAGAAAGAGGAGATCCCAGCAGGAAAGGAGATCCTGGCACAGAAGGAGATCCCAGCAGGGAAGTAGACAGAAGAGCCATGGCAGGAGATCTCTGGCCAAGCAGAGGAAGCACTGGGGCCAGGCGAAGCGTCAACCTGTGCAGAAGCAGAGGAAAAGGGCTTTGAAACGTTCCTTCTACTCCAAGGCCAAGAGGCTCAACCAGATGAAGCGAGACAGCTGGTTCCTCTCCCACCAGGCGAAGGGGCTCATGATCAGCTTCGTGGAGGACGTCTACAAGCAGGTGTCGAGCGAGGCTGAGCGGCTGCGGAGGCAGAGCCACGATCCCCTCGTCAGCCCCGCGCACGTGCAAGCCGCCCTGCGGCGCGTGGTGCCGAAGAGGAGGTGGAGGCACCTGCCCACCGCGGTCTCAAGAAACAGGCACTAGAAGAAAACATCCTCCTTCCCTTGAGGTTCGGATGGGTGGCAAGCAAGACCTAAAGCCCAAGGGAGAGGAATTAAAAGACCAAACCACCCCAATCGCTGAAAAGACCTGTGCGACCACTGGTTTGGGAAGACCTGAGCAATGCACCAGCTGGAGTGGGGAGTTTGTCGAATGAAATAGTCAACACGGCATCGCAATAAAGCCTGAGAGCGGCTGCATTTGGTGGTGTGAGGGGTTTCTTTTGCAGGAAAGGATGATGAGGGGTTGGTGTTTTGTTAGTGAGAATCTGTAGGTGGTTTTTACCTTAGAGAAAGATGGGCTTGCATGCCCTCCTTGCTGCAAGTAGGTGGTTAAATACACTTGAATATATGTATTTAAATCACCAGCAGATGATGGGAATTGCTGCGAGCAGGGGAAAAAGTCCCCTAAATTACCCTAGGATAGTGGTGGTGATATCCCTGTCCTGCTAAACGTATCCCTCGTTAAGCTGCTATTACCCATGACGGTTAAAGCAGTGACTTTTAAGAAGCAAGCTCAGCCTGGCCACATGCTGCGCAGCAAGGGCTTTTAGAATAACGGTGGCGTTTTGCCGTCACTGTGTGTGTGCTTGCAGGGTTGAGTTTGCTGCGAAAAAAACTATTATTGGTATCATCAGAAGGGGAAAAAAAAAAAAAGAGGAAATTGTTGAGGATGGGGAAAAATGATGGAGTTTCCCTGACCGGGAATCGAACCCGGGCCGCGGCGGTGAGAGCGCCGAATCCTAACCACTAGACCACCAGGGAAGCGCTGAGCGCAGTTCATTGCCGCGGCCCCACGCGTGGCCGCTCCACGGGGGGACGGACACGGGACAGGGACGGACCCCCCGGGGCCGGTGTCTGTGCTGCCCCCGCCTCTCCCCGCAACCCAGACACCCGCGGGGCAGCGTGCAGCCCGCTTCCCCTCCCTTCCCCTCCTCCCCGTGCTTTTGCTCCACGCGTGGGCGCACTTCGCAAGCGGCGAACGGTGGAGACGGTTACAGGAATAAGTTGGTTTTTTTTGGGGGGGAAGGGAAAAAGACGATTCTCCAACTCAGGCGCGGGGATTATGGGGGTATTATTTAAAAAAAAAGATAAAAATGTTAGTGGGTATTATTTTAAAAAAATGATAAAAATGTTAGTGGGTATTATTTTAAAAAAAATGATTAAAAATGACAAAAATGTTAGTTTTTAGAAGGAAAAAGCTGTGTCAGAAGTGGGATTTGAACCCACGCCTCCATTTGGAGACCAGAAAACCCCGGGTAGGGAAAGCGAAGCCTTGAGTCTGGCGCCTTAGACCACTCGGCCATCCTGACACTGTCAAAAACCTTCCTCACCCTTCTCATCCTCGACAATTAATCCTGCCACATCTTGACCTTTCCTGCCTCTTCAATAACCCTCCAAATTTGCAGCGACTTTATTTTTTGCGGTGGCAAAACCCTCTCCTGGCTCTTTTCTGCTCCTCTGCTTCCATCGCTCCATCCCTGGTCCATGTGGTCTCCGTTGCCCGCTCAGGATTCGCTTTTTCGGAAGAGCGGGAGCAGCCCCGTTTTACGCTGAAACACGCCGCAATCGTGGCTGCAATTTGGTCATCGCCTCTAAAAACAAAAATTAGGAGAAAGACGGAAAAAGAAGAGGCACGCTCACACGCTCGTGGCGCTAGTAAAATCCCGGATTTAATTTAATTTAACACCGACATAGTTTTACTTTCTGTTTTTACTCCATAGCCAAATTGACCGTTTTCTCCTCATTAATTGCGCTCTTGGAAGTCTCCCCCATCGCTCTGCAAAGCCCAGCAGACTCCACTGAAGGTTTTTTTTTCCCCAACGTTTCTCCAGCTGCCAAGGCAAAGCCTGAAATTTCCAGGTTTAGCTCCAGATCCTTCTGAAAAGCTTCCCTCCGCATGCTGACCGTGCGCCTTCATTAAGCCAGTGCGATAATTAACCCAGGGAGAATCGACATCAAGTTGTTTCTGACTCTTTCTCCGCAAGGAAAGGTGGTTTTGGAGAAAACTTTTGGGGATTTTCAAGTCAAAAAAAGGGTTATGTTCTTTTGGTTTAACTCCCTGCTTTTCAGGCAAAAAATCCTTATGCAAATTCTGGATGAGGACAAGTTGCCTCATAAAGGCTTTGCTGCAGCTGGCCAATCCCGGGCTGCATTGTCAATCCCTCATTTGAATATGTCCAGCTAGGTGAGGTCCAGGGCTCTGGTGGGACACCTTTGTAGGGAGGAGCACTGAGTCTCGAGGAGACCCAATGGCTGCAGCCACCAAGAGACGAGGAAGAACCTGGAGGAGGAAGCAGAAAGTCCGGTGGATGAAGCCTCTGCTTAAGTGGAGAAGGTCGCCGGCTCAGGTTGCGCGATGGAAACCAGCTCCGAAGGGATTAAGCGGCTGGTTCAGGAAGGGATCCTGCAACAGGTACATCTCCAGGCTGCTGAGCCAGCTGACACCACCGACCAGGCGCATGTCGGTGAAGGCGAAGAGGCTGATGAACATCTCCATGGGTGTCCTTTGCAAGGGGTTGGTCACCGAGGCGGACTGCCGGAGGAGGCGGCGCCGGGGGTCCTTCATCGGTACCTCGGAGTTGCAGGCTGCTGTGGATAAGGTTCTGAAAGGTGAAGGTGGAGTGTGTTTTTCCTCCTCCATCCCCAGCGGATCTTCTTGCATGAACTGACTAAGAAGGGCCTGTCCTCTTGCCATGGATATCTTTCCTTGTCTCCCTCGTTGCATGCCTGGGAGAAGAAGAAAAGAGGAGAAAAAAGAATAAACTCAGAGCCTTTCTCAGTCGCCTGATTCAATATCATTCCTGTAAAGATGACCACCAAACCTGGCGTCCCACCAACACCCCAGCACCCACGTGTCCCTGAAGGAGGTAATTTGGAGGGCGGCTCCTGGATGGGAGCATCTTCACCATCCTGCCCATGTAAGACTACATGACTCAGCCCCCTGCAATGCTGGTGGGAGATCACCAAAGTCCACCTTGACCTCGTTGAAGACCTCTATCCAGCTGTGAGCTGAGACCTCAGCAGCGAAAGGCTGCTCCCCATCAGGAGATTCCATCCTCATCTCAGACCACACCTAGTGTCTGGGGAGGTTGGAGATCCACTGGAGAGGTTTGCCATGGTTGGAAACAGCGCGATGGCCTCTGAAGTTACGCTCCTCTTGGCTTGGTACTGAGTAGGAGAGAGAAATGATGTTTTCTGCCACTGATTCTCTTTATTTGTAAGGTCTGCACTTATGGGTTTGGCGTGTTACTTTGTCCAAGGTTCAAGGTGGGTACCACACCAAAGCCCGGTGTTGTCTGGAGCTCCCTAGCCATGTTCTCCAGACAAAACCCAACGACCTTACAGCTCAAATGCAAAAAAAGCCCCGACGTTAAAACCGGTGTCTGTGCAGCTCTGGGACGCAAGGTGCCTGAGATGGGAGATGAAACAGCACTCAGGCACCTTGTATCAAATGTCTCCGTGTGGAGAGAGTTTGGAGCAGCGAGGAAAAACAAAGGTCCTTTTTGTTGTGTTTGGGCAAGGTGGGAGCAGGAGATACCCTGTCCTAATTTGGTTGGGAAGAACGAGGGGTGTTTTTTCTCTCCTCCAGTGGATTAGGAGGAACCTCACCCTGAGTTGGTGTTTTCTGCTGATGGTGGCCACGCTTGGTCCCTATCCTTCCCGTCATAGCCCCAGATACACAGATCTTTCTTCCCTCTCCCACGTGTGCCAAGATAACCAGAGTCCTGGCTGACTTCCAGCCTCTGGAGAAGAGCTCCTGGCTGGGCTGGCATTACTGGGCTTCACCAGCACGGTGTGGGAGCTGGAGCCACTCATGCATGGAGCTGGTGCACCCTGTGGCCATGGTGGAGCCACCGGTGGGTGATGACGTTGGAGCTCTGGCTGAAGCTCTTCCCACACTCAGGGCAGCGGTAGGGCTTCTCCCCGGTGTGCACCCACCGGTGTTTGGTGAGGGATGAGTTGACATTGAAGCCCTTCCCGCAATCGCCGCAGACGTAGGGTCGCTCGCCGGTGTGGACTCGCTGGTGGGTGGTGAGATGAGCCCGCTGGCTGTACTGCCACCCGCACTCCCCGCACCGAAATGGCTTCTCCCCGGTGTGCATGCACCGGTGTCACGCCAGGTTGGAGACCACTGTGAAGCTCTTGCCGCACACACCACAGAGGAAGGGGGTCTCGCTGGTGTGGCTGCGCTGGTGGGTGAGGAGGTAAGAGCTGGTGGTGAAGCCCTTGCCGCACTCGGAGCACTTGTAGCGCTTCTCCTGCCAGCCAGTGCTGCGGTGCCAGATGAGGTGGGGTTGGTCGCCGAAGTCCTTGCCGCAGTTGGTGCAGCTGTAGGGTCGCTCGCCGTTGTGTGTCCGTTGGTGGGTGATGAGCTTGGAGCTGATGGTGAAGCCCTTGCCACAGTTGGCGCAGGTGTAGGGCCGCTCGCCACTGTGCAGCCGCTGGTGGGTGATGAGGTTGGAGCTGCCGCTGAAACGCTTCCCGCAGTCGGGACACTCATAGGGCTTCTCCCTGGTGTGGGTGTGGCGATGCTTGATGAGATCAGAGCTGACGTTGAAGCCCTTCCCACACTCCTGGCGCGGGTACGGGCGCTCGCCCGTGTGCAACCGGAGGTGGGTCCCCAGGTGGGAACGTTGACTGCAACACCGGCTGCAGTCGGGACACTGGTAGGGCTTCTCCCCGGCGTGGCTCCGCTGGTGGCGCACAAGGTTGGACACCACGTTGAAGCTCTTGCCGCAGTCGGTGCACTGGTAGGGCTTCTCGCCTGTATGGACGTGACAGTGCGTCACCAGCGCCGAGCTTTGCCCAAAACCCTTCCCGCAGTCAGGGCATTTGTAGGGCTTGTCCCCACCGTGGGTCTGCCGGTGACAGAGTAAGTTGGAGAAGACCCCAAAGCTTTTCCCGCAGTCAGGGCAGGGGTGCTGGGAACCCCGTCTCCGGGGATGGAAGCTCTTCTCGTTGGTGGGATGAGGGATGGGTCTATCCCTGGGGCGAAGGCTATGGGGGAACAGCAATTCCCTGCATGTCCCTGGAGTTTCCCTCCCAGGACGACCCTGGACCTCCTCTTGGCCTTTCTCTCGGGAGCTCTGGTGGATGTTGGCTGGCTCACGGTGCTGGGAGATGTCCTCCAGGCAGGTCCCGATGTCTGTGTGTGCGGCACTGTCCCTCATCCCACTCACCATCCCGACCCCTGCAGAGGAAAGAGAAAGCGCTCATGAAGAGTCAGTCCCTGGCTGGGATGGAAAAGGGAACCCACCGAAGAAGCAGGGTGGAGGAAAGCCAAGAATGAAGAAAGCTCATGTGATCTCCACCGTCAGCCCAGGCCCAAACACTGACCATTGACCAGCTGGAGAAGCTTGGGCTGAAGTTCAGCTTCAAACCCCAACTCTTAAAACCCTCCATAACCCAAAAGGAGAGCTTCTGCCTTTGCTTCCCATGGGCTGAGAGTTCCCCTCCAGTGCGCATCTGGAGGCAACATTTCCCAAGGGACCGGGAGAGGTTCTGGGACCCCTCTCCTAGAAGATACCATGCTCAGGGTGGGTGTCTTAGGGCCTGGGTAGAAGTCCCAGGTGTTTTGCTTTTCTCCCAGATGCTTTCTAGGTTATTTAAGCCAGTTCCTCACTCGTGGAAGAGTTGTTAGAGAAGGGCTTTGCATCTGAGTCCTGGGAAGCTGGGGTCCACGTCTTCTCCAACTCCAGCCCAGAGGAGATCCTGTCAGGTTGAGGGTTGGCAGAGCTGGTTCCTGAGACAGAGCAGAGGTCTGGGTGCATTTGAGGAGCTACTGCAAGAAGACTCGAGGGCTCTGCTGGAGAGAGGACAATGCAAGGGCTGGGCACAGCTGAGAAAGGTCTCTCTCCTTGTTCTCTTCCATAGCATCTCCTCCCACCGTGGCTGGAGAGAACGTGGGGCCAGATGGACCACTGGTCTGACGTGGTAGAGCATGTGCTCCTCTGAAGAAGGCGGGGATGGAGGGTGCTATATGTCCCTAATATGCGTCCCAAGGGGGAAGCACAATTGCCAGAAGCGATGGGGAAAGTCTCCTTCACCTCCAAAGTCTAGAGGAGCACCCTCTGTGCCCACCCAACCCCAAGACTTAGCCCAGAAAGGAGGAAAGGTGCATCCTTACCCAAAGAGGAGTAATTTCCAGCACTCTCCTGCATGGTTTCCCAGTACTGGGCCCGCTGGCCGGGATCGGTGAAGTACGGAGCCACCTCCTTGAAGGTCACTGGACACTGAAACAAGAAGGATGTCCCATCTCAGCGCCTGCCACCGTGGGTCAGCTCAAGGCAGCAGGGAGATGAGCCAAAGCTACATTCAGCAGAGCTGCAGGAGAGCCAGAAAGGATGCTGGCAAGGATTAGAGATATCAAGGTATCATTCCTCATGGGGTGTAGTTAAGCTGTGGAAAGCCGCAGGATATCATGGATGCTAAAGGTTCAGAAAGAAGCTGGGTAAGCTTATGGGGAAGGAAAAAAAGAAACTGGGAAACACTGAGGGTTGTTGAACACCCAACAATGCCTGATGGGGATGATGGAGCTCAACCAGGCTGGGCTCAACCTCTCCACCCTGTCCTCTGTGCCTTTTCCTGTCACTTGAAGACACAAAACCCCATGCCCTGCTGTGATTTTCCACTTTCCCTGTGTTTCTGAGATGGGGGAGCTCAGAGAAACCCTTATGGCATCTTACGTCCAAGGCTCAGCCTTGAAGGGTGCCCACCGTGGGCTCCATCCTCTGCTCCTCACCACCTCTCCTGCACCCTGACCATATCTCACCAGTATATGGGGACCTCTTGGTCCAAAAGGAAGGTGATAACCCACAGCCATGGTCACAGAGCAGCTTGTACAGCCCCACCAGACTGGGCAGAAGGTACGTGGCACCGATGTTTCGGGTCAGGTGAAATCCATTTGCCCACCGCGAAGGAGAGACTCTCCCTCACCTGTGCTGGCTCTGCTGTGCCCATGTCCTTCTCCGTTTGTCTCAGCAGCCATGAGGATGCTCTGCTGGAGCCTATGGAGGGAGAAGGAGGTGCTGAGCTGTTCCCTGGGGGGAAAAGCTGGGAAAAAATCCTGGACAAATCCAGGCAGTGCCCTTTGCATGGGCGTCTGTGCAAGGGAAGAAGCAGCCTCCTTCGCTCCTGAGAGGTTTTTCCCCTCGGGACACGGGAAAGGGCTCAGCCAGCCCGTGCCCAGCACAGCTCAACCTCGTCGGACCTTTTCCACCTTCTTGGGAGCAGATCTGCTGCTTGAATCACCAGGGAAGAGCCGGGTCCTGGGAGCAGCTCTGGTCTCCCCATGCCCTCTTGAGGCGCAACCGGCAAGGGCAGGGACTGGTGCTCCCTCTCTGCTCCTTGCACTGGTCCCAGTAGACAGACTGGAGCTGGACTGGGAGGCAGGGCATCCCGCATGGGTCTCTCCCTCCCTCCCTGTGCCCATCACCTGGAGTCTCTGGCTCTGGTGCAGGCAGAAGGCTGCTGCGTGCCTCAATGGGCCTGGGGATGCAGGCAGGGCTCTGCCTGTGCTACGCCAGCACCCACTGCCACAGCCCCTTCTCCCAACACATCCAGGATCCCTGGAGAGCCCCCTTCTCCCCTCAGCCTTCAGTATCCAGCTGATCCAGCCCCTTCCTGTGTCCTCCCATACGCAGCCGAGCTGCAACACTCCCAGAGCCACCTGGGCTGCTCGGTGTCCCCCAGCACCAGGGCTTGGTCCCCCGGTCTCCCGTGGGGACATCCGTCCACTGCCACCAGCCAAGGAGTGATGGAGTAGGGATAGAGGGTCAGGGAGGCTGCAGAAATCAGCTCCGCTCCCTCCTTCAGCGGGGAGGCAGGGGTTAAACGCCTGTGCGTTAGGGAGGGCAGGATTTAAGGATAATTCCCCATCCTTGCACTCTTTCCAAAGCAAATTAAAAGAAAATTATTGCTTCCCCTCTGCTCCCGGCTTTTCCCAGCCAGGGAGGGATTAAACGACCACCAAAACCCCTGCACCCACCGTAGAGAAAAGCGTCCGTGTGGTTTCAAATCTCCTGGGCTTTCTCAGAGGCAGAAATCCAGGCTCCTTTCTCATTCCCCTGCTGCATTTCTTTATCTTCTTGTTCACAGAGTTTTGTTTTCCTTGGCCTTTGTGATCTCCTCCTCCAGCAACAAGGAGGGAGAACTTGGTAAGTAGAAATTCCCCTCCTTCCCACCCGCAAGCGCATGACTCCCGAGCCTGGAGCTTTGGGGGGGAAAACAACCCATTTTCACCAGCCACGTGATGAAAAGACAGTTTGGGCCACTTTTCCAGGTGGAAAACCTAATTTTTTGCTTGCAGAGCTCCCATCCCTGATGCTGATCGGGCAACCAGCCCGGTGTCCCCCTTGCCCACCTGGGGCATGCCCTGTTGTCCCGGAGGGACCCCCATCACCTTCCCACGCCTCCCCATAGTTGCCATACTCAAATATTCCCGCTGCCGCTATCACGATCCCTGCCCCGGTAGAGTTTCTATCAAGGCTGGGGCTCTCCAAAACCGCTGGGTAAAAGGGAAGAGCATGGGGGTGACGGGGCAGGACCATAGCGGGGTCCCGTGTGCCCCCCACGGGTGCCGGGGAGCCTACGGGGAGGGTCGGGATGGGGGGGAAGCCAAGGTTGGGTTACCTCTAGAGGGCTCTGGGTAAACGCCGAGGAGCCTGGTCTTGGCGTCTCCTCTTTCCCGGATACCGGCTTGGGCTTCCGGAGCAAAGCCATGCCCGGCGTCGCCTCCATTGTGCCCTGCTGTCGGGAGGCTCGGCGGTCCTTGGGGTGCAAGGGGGGGGGTCTGTGCATCCCCCCCTCCTTGCAGCCTCAGCCTGGGAAGGGGGGACGCTTCTTCCAGGGAAGGGAGGCAGCTCCAGGCTCGGCCGACAGCAAGTCCTGAGTCGGGGACTCCAGGTAACAGGGAGAAACCCGGGGCAGGGATGCGTCCCTGCTTTGTGCAGCGGGTCCTGAGCTGCGTCAGCGCTGGAGCTTGCAGGATCCGGCCCTTGGGGATGTTCCCAGGAGCAACAGCTCCTTTGGGGAGAGGACGGTGGCTAAGCAGGATGGAGAGGGAGCCCCGGTCCCTGCATGCATCCAGGGCTCCCCGGGGATGGAGCATGCAGCCCAGCTACTGGGACATGTCCCCCACATCCCTGTCAGCCTGGGAGGGATGATTTCCAGTGAGATGAGGACCAGGGGAACTGGGATGCTGGAGGGAGGAAGGCAGAGATTGCTGTGGGATGTGGTCTGCCAGAAAGATGGGGGAGAACAGGGACCCTCCTGGACCCCATCCCCAAGCTGCTTCGTGGAGGCTCAGGCTTAGTCCTGGATGGATGGACCATCCGTGTGCTGCAACCCAGGGAGGAAAACCCCCAACATTTCTTGCGACACCCCCAGAAAAAACATCAAAACCCAGGCAAGAAGCATTACACAGGGGTTTTCCTTCATTTCAAGGGATTTCTCTTCCCCACAGGGGATTTTGAGGAGCCCTGAGTGAGGAACGGAGGGAGAGACCCTCCTTCTCACAGCCACCATCACCTCTCCCTGTCATGGAGCCGTGGGTGATGCTGGACCCACGGCAGAAGGCCCTGTACAGGGATGTGATGCAGGAAAGCTACGAAACGCTGATGTCACTTGGTAAGCAAACAGAAAAAAATCCTCTTTTTTTCTTGCTCTTTTTTTTCCTGTCTCTGGCAGGGAAGCAAAGGGATCGCAAGCGGGATGGGAAGAGGGGAGGAAGAATCCAGGCAGGTTTCAGGGGGGATTTCCCCAAATACCATCCCTCTCCTCGAATTTTCTGCAGGGAAATGTTACTGATTTCTCTGCATTTTTATTTTTTAATTGGAAATACGGGCAATAGGGGGGTGCGCTCAGCATTTCCACATTCCCAGTTCAAATTGGGATCAGGTGTCCCATCGCATCTCTCTTCCTCCTCTCTGGGAGACCAAGCTTTTCAGGGGAATTCTGTTCCTTGCTCCATCGATTTAAATGCCACCCCCTGCTCCGGTCGAGGCCACGCTCTCCCCTTTTTCTCCTTTTCCCATCTCCCCAGCAGCACAGGGACTGGTGAGTGAAAAAGCAGCGGAGGAAGGAGCGGCAGAGGAGAGCTGCGAGGAGCTCGAAGCCTGCTCGTCCCACAGCCCGGAGAGGGAGAAGACCCTCGGCTCCAACAGGCGGAAAACGAAGCGCCCGGATAAAGCCGTGCCGCACGGCACTGCCAAGATGCCTAAAGCAGCGGCAGTACCCAAACTGGACTGTGCCAAGCCCCTATGTGGGGCAGCCAGCAAGGGACCAGCAAGGGAGAGACCGTTTGGCTGCGCCGACTGTGGCAAGAGCTTCCCGTGGGCTTCGCACTTGGAGCGGCACCGGCGGGTGCACACTGGCGAGCGGCCTTTCAGCTGCCCCGAGTGTGGCGAGACTTACAGCCAGAGCTCCCACCTCCTCCAGCATCGCCGTACCCATGCCAGCGACCGGCCGCACAAGTGCGGTGACTGTGGCAAGCGCTTTGCCGGCGCCGCCGAGCTGGCTGCACACGGCCGGGGCCACGCTGCCGAGAAACCCCACAAGTGCAGCGACTGCGGCAAGGGATTCGTTTGGGCATCCCACCTCGCCCGGCACCGGCGGGTGCACACCGGTGAGAAGCCCTACCGCTGTGCTGAGTGTGGTGAAGCCTTCAGCCAAGGCTCACACCTCGCCAAGCACCGCCGCAGCCACACCGGCGAGCGGCCCCACCGCTGCCCGGCTTGCGGCAAGACCTTCTGCCAGAGCTCCGACCTGGCCCGTCACCGCCGCACCCACCTGGGCAAGAAAGCCCTGCGCTGCGGCGACTGCGGCAAGCTTTTCCGAGCTGGGCCGGCGCTGGCGCGGCATCAGCGGTGTCACCGGCGGGAGCGTGCCCACCGTTGCGCTGATTGCGGGAAGGGCTTTGTCTGGGCATCCCACCTGGAGCGGCACCGGCGGGTGCACACGGGCGAACGCCCCTTCCCCTGCGGCAGCTGCGGCGAGCGCTTTGCCCAAAAAGCTCACCTCCTCCAGCACCGCAAAACCCACTCCCCTGACAGACCCTACAAATGCGGCGACTGCGGCAAACGTTTCGGCGAGGCTCCCCCCTTCCTTGCCCATCAGCGGGGTCACGCCGCCCAGAAGAGCTACACTTGCAGCGAGTGCGGCAAGGGCTTCGCTTGGGCATCCCACCTCGAGCGGCACCACCGCGTCCACACCGGCGAGAAGCCCTACGAGTGCCCTGAGTGCGGCGAAGCCTTCAGCCAGAGCTCCCACCTCACCAAACACCGCCGTAGCCACCTCCCCAAGGCCGCTTTCCCCCTTGCCCCTCAACCGCTGCCCCTCTCCAGGACCCGGCTGGCAGGGGAGAAGCCCCATGGCACCGTGGGGCTGGTGGAGCCACCTGGAGCCTGCAGCGGCGAGGAGCCCTGAAGGACCGAGACCCCCCCATCGGCGCGATGGATGGGGAGGGAGAACCGTGCCCAGGGGAAATCTCGGCTTGGGGACAAATCAAAGGACATTGAGTGACATTTAAGGGGTGGAGGGTGGCACTGGGGTGGGTGACGGGGCTGCTCCAGCGAGGTGTCAGGGTGGGATTTATCCTTCCTGATGTCTCCCAGCAGCGATGTGTGAATGGTGCCTGCACTCTGCCGCGAAGGGGAGCCCGGAAAGGGACATCTTGGGGGAGAGGGAGCTTCTTCCCAAGGGAAGCGGTGCTCTTCTCCACCGGAAAAGGACGGGGATAACCCGGGGCTGGTTCTTGTGCCAAAATACGGTGTCATTTGTGCCTACTCCTTGCGCCAGCGGGCTGGAGAAGGGGATGCCACCTTGCAGCGACGGAGAGGGCAAGACGCCAAGGGCGTGGCGGGAGGTGCTGGCATGGGGCGAGGAATAAAAAGGGAGCCCCGTACCCCACATCCGCCTGTGTCTGGCTCTCCTTGTGCACCGACCCCGGGCTCCTGCTCCTTGTAGGAAACACTGCAAGCATCTTCTCCCTCTCCAAAGAGAAAAACACGCTGAGACAGGCGGAGGGGTTTTTCTTTTTTACTGAGCTACCTTCTACTTTATTACCTGCTAACCCGAGCCGAGGAAACCCATCCTCTCCACCTTTGCCAAACTCCCCGCTCGGCGCATCCCAAACTGCCCTCGGCACAACTCAAGCAGCGTTTGGGGGGGGTCCCAGCAAGGAAGCAGCAGCACTGGTGACTGATGCAGGTCCCCATGGCTCTTTTCCAAGCCGTTTGCCCCCAAAAGCCCCCTGTGGAAGAGCGTTCCCTGGGTGATTTTACCAGTGGGTTCCTGCCGATACGCCCAAGCTATGTTGCTCCCCTTCTGCCCCCCCACCCCAACAGTGGGGCAGAGGATGAGGAGGGTTATAGGGAGAAGTGACGTCTCCCCACCGCCCTATATTATCACCCAGGCCTCCCCAAATCCACCCCCAGCCTCCCCCATCCCTCCTTTCCCGGTCTTCCCCCCCAAAGCCCATATGCTGGTTGCTACCCCCCGGCACAGACCGCTCACCCTCCCCGTCCCCCTTCCCCACCACCACTTCCCCACCCTGACCCCCACCCCAGGGTATCCTGCCCCCCCAGCTGCTGCAATAGCCCTTTTCCTACCCTGGGTGGCTCTGAGCACCCCCCTGGTCCCCATGGCCCCATCTCAGGAGCTGGGGGGAGGCAGGGAAGCCCAGGGCTCCTGGGGGGCAGAGGCATCGCTTTGCAGGGTGTCCCCCTCCCCAGGCCTCCATGCCATGGTGGGGGGCAGGAGAGCCTTGGCAGCCCAGCCCCTGGGGGCTGCGGAGGAGGAAGAGGAGGAGGAAGGCACAGGGTGCTGCTGGAAAACGGAGCTGGGCTCTTCGGGCCAGAGCTCGGAGGGGGTGGGCGTCCCCGCTCGCCTCTCGCCCTCCCACCATGCAGGCGGCAGCAAGGAGAGGGTGCTGCGGCTCCCGGTGCCGGCGGCTGTGGCATGCAGTCGCTGGTGAGCCGCCAGGGCCGTGCCGAGGCCGAAGGCTTTGCCGCATTCGGGACAGACGTGCCGCTTCTCCGGGCCGCCCTGCGTGTGGGCACGCTGGTGCCGGTTGCGGTGGGAGCTGCGGCCAAAGCATTTGCCGCAGTGGGCGCAGGAGAAGGGTTTCTCACCAGTGTGGGTGAGCCGGTGCCGGTCGTAGTGGGAGCTCCAGGCAAAGCCTTTGCCACAGACGCTGCACTGGTAGGGTTTCTCACCCCGGTGAAGGCGCCGGTGCCGCTCCAAGCTGGCCGGCGTGCTAAAACCCTTGCCACACTCGGGGCAGGCGTGGGGCCGGCCGGGCTGGGCGGCATGGGTGCGACGATGAGCCAGCAAGGTGGAGCTGACGGCGAAGCTCTTCCCGCACTCGCCGCAGCGGTAGGGCCGCTCGCCGGTGTGTACCCGGCGGTGCCGTTCCAGGTGGGAGCTGACGGCGAACGCCCGCCCGCATTCCCCGCAGCGGAAGGGCTTCTCCCCCGTGTGGATGCGGCGATGGCGCTCCAGGTGTGAGACCCACCCGAAACTCTTCCCGCACGCCCCGCACGGGTAGGGTTTGCCGCCTCCTTCAACGCTGGCTTCCTCGGTGGCTGCTGGCACGGCTTTGGTGGTGTCACTGGCTTGCTGCTCTCGGGCATGGGTGCGCTGGTGCTTGGCCAGCGCTGAGCCCCAGCGGAAGCAGCGTTTGCAATCCGGGCAGGGGTACGGCCGCTCGCCGGTGTGGACGCGTTGGTGCTTGAGGAGGTTGGAGCTCTGGCCAAAGCATTTGCCGCACTGCTCGCAGCGGTAGGGCCGCGGGGGGCTGCCAGTGGGCTCGGCACCGGCCGGCGGCGTCTGGGTGCCCTTGTGCTTGAAGCGCTGGGGGTCTGTCTGGTGGTTGAGGCGCTTGCCGCAGTCGGCGCATTTCTGGGGGGGTGGCGGGGGCTCTTCCTCCGCCTCCCCGTCCTCCTCGTCCTCGGAGGCGGCGGCAGCGGCAGCAGCGTGGGTGCGCATGTGGCGGTCGAGGTGGGAGCTCCAGGCGAAGGCTCGCCCGCATTCGGTGCACTGGAAGGGCTTCTCACCGGTGTGGATGCGCCGATGCCGCTCGAGGTGGGAGCTCCAGGCAAAGGCTTTCCCACACACGCCACACTCGTAGGGTTTCCCACCCAGGTGGCTCTTCTGGTGCCGGTCAAGGGCTCCCGGATCAGCAAAGCTGCGGCCGCACTGGGGGCAACGGTTGGGTTTCTCCCCGCCGGGCGCATGGGTACGCTGGTGAGTGAGCAAGGAGGAGCTGACGCTGAAGCGGCGCCCACAGTCGGGGCAGGCGTAGGGCCGCTCGCCCGTATGGACCCGCTGGTGGATGGTGAGGTCCGAGCGTTGGATGAAGCACTTGCCGCAGTCAGGGCACTCGTGTGGGCGGTCGCCGGTGTGGATCTTTTGGTGCTTCACCAGGGCTGACTTGTGGCTGAAGCTCTTCCCGCACTCGCTGCACGTGTTGCTGGGTTGGCTCTCGCCCAGGCGTGTGGCCGTCTCTCCTGGTCCCCCGCTCCTGCCCGCCTTTGCCCCGGCGTCGGTGGGGCTTGAAGGTTGCTCCTCGCCTGCAGGTTTCACCACTTCGGGCTCTTTCTCAGCAGCTTCTTCTCGAAGGGGTTCCTGCGCCGCTCCTGCTCCATCCTCTGTGGGGCACAAAGAGAGACAGACACAACCCAGGCAGGAGACATCGTCTCTCCTGGGGCTGGGAAGATGGGAAGGTGGTAGGAAAAGGAAAGCAAGGAGGGATTCCTTCTCCTTTTTTTATTTCACACACCCCTCCAGGTAAGCATCTCTAACAGAGGCATCTCTGATCCTCATCGCTCCTCTCTGCCACCAACATGGACATGGTAATTAATCCACCAGCAGCTCCACTGCACCTCTGTGGGCCACTCCAGAAACGCGGCTGTCTAGGAGGGCGGTCCGGCATTTCCATTTTGGCCAGGACATCCCTCCGGCATTACAGTCTCTCCTCCCCAGCATCTCTCTTCCATGCCATGGCTAAACCAGGGCTTGCAGGTGGGGGTTGCCCATTTTGGGGAGAGGTTGGCAGGGGAGGAAGCCCTCCACGCTTGCAGGAGCCGAACCCAGGCTTTTTCCCCACTGTGGTCAAGGTGCGATCGGAGGCTCACCTGCGGCCAGGGTGTCCCTGGGCACGTGGAGATCCAGGGCTGTAGGTTCATCCCCGTGGTCCAGGCGGGACAGCAGATCGGGCTTGGAAACGGGGAATTCTGGAAAAGAGAGGGGGAATGAGCAACATGGGTCAAGAGGGTCTGCCCTCTCCAGCAGTGCCTTGATCCCAGCACCCCTTGCATGAAGATGTGAGGATCCAGCAAGCCGGATCCTCCATTCACCCCAAATTTTCTGCTGCGGGAGGGGTAGGCTCCTCACCCAGTGCCATCAGCGTCTCGTAGCTCTCCTGCATCACGTCGCGATACAGCGCTCGCTGTCGTGGGTCCAGCATCACGTACGGCTCCATGGCTGGTGCCACCAGACCCCCTGAAAGAAGGAGGTAACCCCCCCATAAGCAGAGCCTGGTGTCCCCCCTGCAAGGAGGATGTAACCCCCTATAAGCAGAGCCCGGCATGCAACCCATCACCAGCCATTATCCTATGGATTTGCATCCATCAGTTGGACTCTTCATGCAAAACCCTCTCTTTTATTAACCTGTGGATTCTTTAATAATCTAATAGATTATTATTCTCCAATAAGCTAACAGAAAGGCTAAGCTGAATCACAAAATGAGGGTAAGGCGTGGGGACAGGTGACTAATAAAAACCTCCATCCTTTACCCTGCCACATATTTTCCCAAATCTTGCAGGAACTTTATACCCTCTGCCTCTATGAAATCTGGCTGAACATTTTTTTTTCCCCAAAAGTTAATGGGGAGGAGGAAGCAGAAGGGGAAAACGGAAATGCAGACAGCACAATTCCTTAAAAAAATAAAAAAGAGATAAAACCCAGCCCAAGAAGAACATGTTTCTGTAACCTGCAGACAACACTCTGCTGAGAGACCCTTACCCTAAAATTCATTTTCACCCAGATTTTATCTAACAGCTAATTCCTACTGCACCAAACCCTGGGTGCTCATCCACAGGATTCTTCACCTTCCCAGAGACTCCTGTCCCAAATTTTCCAGACACCGCCCCCCCCAAAAAAAACCCCATAGCAATTACTCCTCCTTCTTAAAGAGGATAAATCACCCAGTTATTTCTCTACACAAATCTCCAGTGCTCAGAGCCTGTGCTCGGGGGAAAACATGAGTTTTCCCAGCTGTAGGAAGAGGGTTTGGTCCTCTCCTTCGCAAAAATCATTTAAAAGTAAATTACCACCACTCCCCCGACCCTTTCCTCATCCTCCTCTGTGAGCAGCAGGCGTATTAGGATCCCAATGCGTGGGCTGATTTATTTTTATTTTCTAGAAGCAGAGCTGTTACAGCTGCGGAGGATGGAGGAGGTAGGTTGGGAAAAGGCGGATTTGCAGAAGGTTGTTGCTGACTTACTGATGCCAGGAATAAAAAGGCAATTTCAAGCACGAACCGCAGATCCCTCCTGCAATTTTTGCCTTTTTTTCTTTTTTTTTTTTTCCTGAAGCCCCCATCAGCATCTCAGCCCGCTTCATTTATTCCCCGGTAGTTTGCCATCCTGCTAAAAAAACAATTAAAAAAAGGGGTCAATACCGCACGCCCTCGCAGGCACCTCCGCTCCCGGCCCCCCCGGCAGCCCGTCCAAAAATGAAACCCACCCGCCCGAATGAAGCGAGGGGGGAAGGACGGATTCCTGCAGAAAGACAACGGGGCTGGGGTTTTGGTGGGTTTTTTGTTTTTGTTTTAAATTATTTTTCCCACCTCCCCGGAGATGGAGAGCATCCGGGCATGGAGTTTAAGCCTGGTGTGTGTGCAGGCCCCCTGGGGAGAAGAGCCGGAGGGGATGGGAGGAGAGAGGAAGGGAAGGATGGAGGGGGAAAGGAAAGGGATGAAAAAAAAGGAGCCATTTTCCGCTCCCTCTCTGCATCCAAAGACCGAACCTCCCCGTTACCTGCAGTCTCCGGCTCGGGAGGTGCTGTCGGCAAAGCCCAGAGATGCTCCCTCCCCACACTTTTTCCCCCCCAGAAAGCCCCTTTTCCCCCCAAAAATGGGGCAGGGGGGCAGCGAGGGGCTCTGTGTGTGTGTGTCCCGGGGATGCGAGGGCCACGGGGAGCGAGGCACGGTGTGGCGGCCGCGGCGTGACTGGGGAAGCCCGGTCCCTCTGATATCCCGAGCAATAAGAGTTAAAAAAAAAAACAGGGAAGGAAGGAAGGAAGGAATTAAAAAAAAAAGAGGGGGGAAAAAAAAAGAGGGGAGAAAAGAGCTCTGCACAATTGCCAGGGCCCTCTGGCGGCAATAGCGACGGTGTCTCTGGGCGGAAATTAAAAAAAAAAAACACCTTGCAAAGAGAAAAATGCTCACTGATGTCCCGGTGAGGTGTTTTTTTCCCAAAAATGTGGAAAAAAGGATGGTTTGGGGGTTTGCCTGCCCCTCCGTGGGGCCGGGGACGCGCCCCTGGGAGACATTTTCCTCGCGGAGGGCTGCGGCGGTGGAGCTCCTTGTTGCCAGCGGGAAGCGCGACCCCATAAATTTATTGGCGATAAACCCATTAGGGACCACTTTGGGGCCAAAAATCCTAAATTTAGAGCCTGGGAAGGGTACTGGGGGATGTTTTAGCAAGTGTGGACTGAGGGGACAGGGCTGCCGGATCAGGCAAATCCTCCCATTGCGGCGTCTGTCCCGATTCTTCACAGCGGGGATAGGGTCTGGTTTTGGGGATAAAAGGTGGGGTTTCTGTCAACGGGGGGTGGCTGCCTGCATGTCGGGGATGTCAGGCCAGCAAGGAGCACGGCCCAAACGTGTTTAAGAGCCACATGAGGGGTTTGGGGCTCACAGATGCCTCAAAAATGGCCCTGTCCCCCCCCCACACCCCGGGCCCACAGCGGCCCTTTTGGGGGGCTTTGCCCCCTGACAGGGCCCGTTGCCATGGCAACACCGGCTGGCTGCCCTCACCCAAGATGGACCCCAGGGCTTCGTCCCCCAGGGGCCATCTTGAGCAGGGCTGTCCTAGCAGCAAGGGGAAGGCAGCGGCCATCTCGCCCTGCTTGCCCCGAGCGCCCCACGCTGAGGAAGAGGCCGCAGCCATCTTCCCTTTCGCCCTGCCTGAGGGTGAGGCTGCCATTTTGGAAGAGGGCAGGGGCCGCCATTTTGGAAGCGGGCGCGGGCAGCCATTTTGGAAGCGGGCGACTCCCCTCTGAGGCGATCCTGACCCTCAGGCCCTGAATCAATGGTTTTTCACCCCAGTTTCTGCCCCCCACAACCTCATAGTAATGTCTCCTGCGACTATTTCAACCCCAATGCAAAATTTACCAGAGACAGTAAGGAAAATTTGAAGAAAAGCAGCGAAATCGTGGCGCTGTATCCTCCATCTGCCTCGCGCTTCTCCCACAGCAAGAGGGACGCTCCTGGTAGGGATTATAAATCCTGGGAAGCGCTATTGCAAGGTTGCAGGGAGGTTTTGGGTTCTTCTTCCCTGAATTCAGGTCCGTCAAGCCGATCTGTGACACCCGTGGTGATGCGGCTGAGAGGCCCAAAAACCCGAGACCCCCAAAAAATCCTCCCGCCTTCACGCCAGAAACCCCCAGATCGGTGACCGCCACCCCCTGAAAATGGATTTCTGAGGGAAAAAAGAAGTTCACAGGGAGCTCCTCCAACTTCTTTTTCGCAATATTTAATCCTTTACGCTGGAAAACCTGGCTGCTGGGTGATGGGTGAGCGAGCCTGGGGCAAAAATGTGCCCCTTTCCACAAAAAGCACTAATTTGGAGGCAAAATGGGCTGCCGTGAGGGTCTGCTGCAACCCAGGGCAGCTGCAAACTGCCTGGTGTCTCCTTCTGTTAACCAAAAAATGGGAGAAGCAAGAAAAATAGGAGGCTGTTTCATCGGGGCTGTTAGAATTAAGGAAAATTAAAATAGGAGATGGCCCATGTTCAGCCTAATGAAGACACTTCGCTGTCAGAACTTGAGAGATTAAGATGATAGTTTTTAGTGATTATTAATATGTGATTTAATAGTATGTGTTTAATAGGGGCAGGATGAGGAGATGTGGATAAATTAACGTATATTTAAAGTTTATTTTCAGGGCACTCCCCCCAGCCACCTCCCTGGCATAAGAGTGGGACCCAGGCATCCGGGTGCCCCCACCTCAGCATCCTATAGGCACCGATACATCCCCTCGGAACATCCTATAAGGACCCAGACATTCAGGCTCCCCCAGCACCCTATAGGGACACCTCCCCCTCCCAGCACCCTATAGGCACCGATGCATCCATGCCCCCCCAACATCCTATAGGGACCCAGACATTCGGGCTCCCCCAGCACCCTATAGGGACACCCCCCCCTCCCAGCACCCTATAGGCACCGATGCATCCATGCCCCCCCAACATCCTATAGGGACCCAGACATTCGGGCTCCCCCAGCACCCTATAGGGACACACCCCCCCTCCCAGCACCCTATAGGCACCGATGCATCCACTCTCTCCCCAACACCCTATAGGGACCCAGACATTCGGGCTCCCCCAGCACCCTATAGTGACATACCCCCCTCCCAGCACCCTATAGGCACCGATGCGTCCACTCTCCCCCCAGCACCCTATAGGGACCCAGACATCCGGGCTCCCCCAGCACCCTATAGGGACACACCCCCCTCCCAGCACCCTATAGGCACCGATGCATCCACCCCGCCCCCAACACCCTATAGGGACTCGGACATCCGGGCTCCCCCAGCACCCTATAGGGACACCCCCCCGCCCCCTATAGCCCCCCCAAGCGGGTCTGCGGGCCCCGCCCCGCGTCGCCGCGCATGAGCAGTCCGCCCCCCGCGGGGGAAAGACGCAGGCGTCCTCGCTCTCCGCCTCGCTTGGCGCAGGCGCGGCCCCGCCCCCTTCGCCCCGCGCAGGCGCGGCCCCGCCCCTCCCGCCCGGCAGACGGGCGGCGGAGCGGCGCGGAGCGGAGCGCGGAGCCCAGCGCAGCCGGGGAGCCGGGATGGAGGCGCCGCCCGCTCCTCCCGCCGTACCGCCCGCTCCCTGCAGCGTGGCCCGCAGCCTGCAGGACGAGTTGACGTGCCCGGTGTGCCTGGAGTACTTCAACGACCCGGTGCTGGTGGCCGAGTGCGGTCATAACTTCTGCCGCGCCTGCGTGACCCAGTGCTGGGAGGACTCGGCGCGGCGGCTCTGCTGCCCGCAGTGCCGGGAGCCGGTGCCGCAACGGCTTTTTCGCCCTAACCGTTCTCTCGGGAACATCGTCCACATCGTTCGCCAGCTGGGGCTGCCGCCGGGCCCCGCCGAACCGCCGCCGGGGCCTCCCGCCCCCGCCCCGCCTCTGCCCGCTGCCGCTCCTCCCGGCCCGCCGGGCCCACCGCGTTGCCCCCGCCACGGAGAACCGTTGCGGCTCTACTGCGTGCAGGATCGCCGCGCCGTCTGCGTCGTCTGCCACCTTTCCCGGGAGCACCGCACCCACACCGTGCTGCCCGCCGAGGAGGCGGCCCACGCCGCAGAGGTCAGTGGTGGGGGGGCGGGAGGAAGGCGGCGGTGCACCGGGACCACGTGCCGGGTGCGGGAGGGACGCCCCGGGGGCGGCGGGGAGCTGGGGAGCAGATACTGGGTGCAAAAGGACACACCATACCCCCCCCCCCCCCCGACCTCGGATTGTGGGGGTACAGAAGGGACCCCGCTCCCGGGGGTGGCAATGCCCCCGGAGCCCCCGTCGGGTGCGGTAGGGAACCCCCCTCCCCGGGATCTGGGGGTGCAATGAGAACACCCCCGGGGAGCCCTTCTTGGGTGCAGGAGACCACCCCCAAGGATGGGGGAAGCAATAAGGACCCTTTCTGCGAAGGGAGAGCACCGGGGACACCCCCCCACCCTGAATTAGGGGTGCAATAACAGCCCATGGGATGGGAATGTAGTGGAGAACCCCCTCCCCACGGGAAGCAATGCACCTTGGGTGTAATAGGGACACACCCCCCAGCCCCCCTTGTACCCACTGGTGACCCACTGCCCCCAAGGTGTAAGGTGCAATAGGGAACGCTCCCCTGATGTGTACCCCCCCATTCATATGTAGGTGGGGTGCAGAATGGGGCCCTGCTGGGGACCCCCTTCCAAGCTGGGCGCTCCTCCACGCAGCGGGGCAGGATATGGGATGCAATAGGGACTCAAATCCCCCCCAAACAGGGACACCCTGGGGTGGGGACTGACCCCACGCAGTAGGGGTGGAGGGGGGACTGTTCCTTGTGCAAAATGGAGCTGGGTTTAACTGGGAAGATACTGGGAGGGGTTGTCGGCTGGTTTCACCTCCTGTATGGAATAACACTGAGCTGGTATGGGAATCCCTGGGGCTGCCTTTGCGCAGGGTGTGAGCGTGGAAAATACCGTCAGGACCCCCAAAACCCTCAGCTCCCACTTCCCTCGGCAGAAATGCTCTGGAGTGAGCATGGAGCCTGGCTCCTTGGGACGGGGAGGGGCTTATTTTTTTAGCACCGACCACAATCTGGGGCTAAAGTGGAGCAGGAATCCCCCAGGAGTGACTTTCCTCCCCCCCACCAGAAAAAAAAATCCAGCACAGGGCGGTTGAGCAACGTGACGCAGAGTGAATACGGAACGCGGCCTCTGATGGCGTTCAATCTCTGCCGAAACCACTGTGGCGACGAAGGGGAGACCCCGATGTCGGGATGCGGGGGGAGGGGGCGGTGCCTGCTGGAAATAATTATTAATTAATAATTAAGAGGTGCGTGAGTGCGGCGGCCTGACCCCGAGCAGCCAGGCCTTGTTTCTCCGGTGGGGTGGAGGAAAACCAAGATGCCGGACGGGCAACGGATGTTTACTGCGCAGCAGCGGCTGGAGGAGGAGGAGGGTGGCACCGGCGCAGCCAGGGCAATCACGGTGGATTGGGGAAGGGGATTGCGTGATCGTTAACCGTATCATTAATCTCATATTAATTCTTGCAGTTATCAGTATGGAGGCAGGTGGCACCAAAGGCTTTTATACTGAATTTTGTACTGAAATTGCTGCGGGTGCCCGGTTGCGCCATCCTTGCCATCTTCGGTGGCTGTGGTAGTTCATAGAAGGAAGCTGTAGCTCAAGTCGTTGTCGCCCTCCCCACCCCCAAATTTGGGATCTTGTCCTTTTTTAGGACCGCAGGGCCTTTAGGCAGGTCCGACATTGAACGCTGCTCAGGCTGCTGCTCTCTTGGGTTTATTTCCCCTCATTAATCTGCTTTTATGCATTTTTAACAACCGGTTGTTGCCCTTTGGGGGCTGCTTGCAACACATGCCCCCGTTTTTCTGATCTTTGCTTTTATCTCGCGCTTAAATTCTGCATTATCATGAGGCGCGTGGTAGCAAGCGCCGGTTTGCACAGCCGGTTAACAGCAGCAAAATCTCTGTAGCTTTGCGTTTTATTTATAAAAGATCTGTTGTTGCTTGCTCCCAAAAGCCCTGCTGCTTTTTGTTTAGCGTTGCTAGGAGCCTCTCCTTCGGAGGTCAAATGACTTAAATGAGGACGGGCGTGATGGTTTCCACTAATAAGCCGTTAATAAACTTAACGAGCAGCCTGGAGGTGGCCAGCCCCTCCATCTCGGTGGGGTTCAGGCAGATGTTGGGGTGCCTTGGCTGGTCTCCCTGGCTCGTGGTGGGGCTGGGATGTGAAAGCTGATCCCAAGAGGCGCCGAGGCGGAAGAGGTTTTCACGTGGGTGGGACTTGGTGGTTTGTGTTTGCAGCTGCGCTCTTCCAGGGAGCTAAAAATTGGCTCTAATTTTTTTTTTTTCTGCCTTGCTGCCCTTTCTTCCTTCTGCACCTGGTTCTGGCTGTTTCAGGGGACAGTTTTTGGGCTGGTTGGGGAAAGTTTTAGGCTTTCTTGGCATGCCCAAAACTAAGGGTTGAGGATAACAGGGCAGGGGAGGACATGGTCCAGTGACGGCCTCACCTCTTTGTGGATTCATGGTGTTTTCCAGCTTAAAAAAATAAACGCAGTTGATGAAATTGGAGGGAATCCCCCACCATCCCTTTCCTCTGTATTCCTGATCCCAAATGGGAAGGATTCCCAAAAGATCTCCTCTTTCTCCTTCCAGGAGGTGCCGCAGGAGCATTTGAGCTCCCTGAGGAAAGGGCGCGAAGAAGCCAAGGCTGAGAGGGAGAGGCAGAGCGAAGACTTGCTGGTGAGTGCCTTGGGGTAGGGGTTTATCCGAACCCTCCGCAGCCGCAGGGATCTCGGTCTCACGTGGGTTTCCCCTCTGGGTTTTGCAGAAGCAGACCGAAGTGGAGAGGCAGAAGATTGTGGCCGAGTGCAAGGAGCTCCGGGGCTTCCTGGAGGAGAAGGAGCAGCTCCTGCTATCCCGTCTGGAGGAGCTAGACAGAGACATCGTCAAGAGGAGAGATGAGAGCGTCTCCCAGCTCTCTGAGGAGATTGCCCAGCTCGATAAGCTGCTGAGCGAGCAAGGAGGAGAGAACAGCCCAGGAAACCAGTCTGGGCAGGTGAGACTTCTGCAACATGTCCTCCCAGCCCAGAGGTTATGGTATCGCAGGGTGTAAAACCCGGGAGAGCTTGGGGTTGGGATCCCTGGGGACAAAAATCCATTTACAGGGACCACATGGGGCTGACATGTTGCACTGGGGAGCAGCTCGGGTCCATTAACTCCGTGCTGGAGCTGGCCCATCTATGAGTCAGGGTTTTTGACTTGCTGCTGGGCTGTTTTTTCAGGTGGGAACCCAAATTTTAGCACAGCTTTGGGGGATAAAATTGGCCCTTGTAGTAGTGAAGCTCCTTGGGCTTCCTTTGATACCAAGAACTAAGAAATACCCGAACGAACCTCCCAGACATTTCTGGTGTGTGTCACTCCGTCGTTACTGTGAGCCCTGAATCCTCAAGGTTTTGGCAGCTTGATGGCAATGATGATTTTTCTTAATTTCTTTAAAAAGAAGCATGTTTGGTCCCCACTCACACTTAAAAAGAAAAAGGGGGGAAAAAACCACCCATAATTACAAACTAATTTTGCCATATCTGTGAGTCCAACTGTGCTCTGCTTTGGAAACAGCTGCTGAGAGCTGATCCCCTCAGCAGAGCAGCCATGGGGCCAGTTTTGGGGAGGGTTTTGGAGGCTGTGAGGTAGAAGAGAGACTTGTACTGATTCATTTCTTGGTTTTTTTACTCTCTCTCCAGGGTGTTGCCCCGGCTGGAAGCAGGTGAGTGAACCTGAGCCCTTGCTGGGTTAACTGGGCAGCTCACACTGGAGGCAGAGCTGGTGTTGTGAGGGCGTATGCCCCGTCCAGCTTCCCCCCCACCTGCCTTGCGGTTCTCCCCACGCCCCGGGTGTTACCTTTGAGGCAAAACCCAAACCTTTGCGAAGGGGGTTTGCGGCAGGTGGGCTGTGGGAGGGTTTGAGCATCCTTCCAGAGGAAACCGCAGGGTAACTCGGTTGGTGAGGGACCAAATCCACGCCGTCAGGACCCGTATCAAAAACTGGATCAGGCTGCTCAGGGCTGAGCCCCAGCCAAGGCGTGGAGATCCCTCCTCATCTCTGTCTCGGTGTGCTCCTGTGTGCACCGTACTGGGCAGCCCCAAACTCTGGACCCATCCTCAGGTGTGGCCTCGCAAGCGCTGGCAGAGAGAGAATAATCCAGCACCAAACCTCTTCAGTACCAGGGCAGGTTTCTTTCCTGCCTCTAGTTTGGAGATTTTGTATTTTTTTCCAGAGGGAACCTAACGCTTCTTTCTCCTCCCCAGCTTTGAGAGCTGGATGTTTTGCAAGCCAGAGGCTGGCTTCACGGAGCTGGAGAAGAAACTCAAGAGCTTTTCTCAGAAGAGTGCAGTGCTGAAAGAGGTCTTGCTGGAGTTCAAGGGTGAGCGCTGAAAAAGGTTTTCTTTAAAAGTTGGTGCCTCCTAACCCCTACGTTTAATTCAGCTTAAAAGATGATTTGGTTTGAGCTGTGCTCTTGTTTCTCCCTTGGGCTTGTTGGGAGAACTCTTTACTGTTTGAGCATCTGCTCATCAAAAATAAAAAGCCCTGCTTGCTTGAAAAGCAGCACATCTCCCTTGGATTTCTGCGTGGAAGTCTGATGTGGCCATATGTGGTCGTTCCCAAGCAGTGGTGTTTGGTGGCTTGCCATAAGGCGGGGAGCAAGGTCGTGTGCGCGTAGGCAGTCCCCGGGGACTCCCCGTGCGCTAAGGGATCTAAATTTATTTCTTTTCTTCCCTCAGAGAACCTCCGGTTCGAGCTGGAGAATGACACAGGTGAGCACAGTTTGATTTTGGGAGTCTGACCTTCATTTTTGCAAGCCTTAATTTGAGAGTTTCAGCTTCCCCGGGGGCGTATCCCAGCGGTAATGCCTTCAAGCTAGCCTTAGAGGACGGGAGAGGAGAAAATTATTGCTGGTGCTGCCAAGGGAAGGGATAAAAAAATGATCCAGCTGCTGGGAGAGTCCACAAAAAGCTCAGCCCTCAAATTTGTTAGGAAACTGTGGGTTAAGAGGACTCTCCAGAAGCTGATCTGCTCTACGTGGAGCGAGGAGACCTTTGGCCCCGCTGGTGGGTGTTGAGTTAGCTCAGAGGTGGACTTTGCAACCTTTGTGTTTGCTGCCGGTAGTTCAGGGCCGTCGCTGGGCTCTGTCCCCCTCGCCTGGGTGCAGGACAGACCCGTCTCGCTTTCAGCAGTCTCCGATATTCCCCTCTCGCAGTCATTTTCAGGCTGTGCAGCCCTAGTTCCTGACAGTTCCCCGAGGACAAGAGCAGCCCTTAAAACATGAGGATATTTGTGCTCATTCCTCTCTGGTACTTGGCAGTGACTAAAAAAAAAATACAATGTTATTTCTGCCCAGAAACTTCTATTCCAGAGCAAGGAGGTGTCTCGGATGGGGCGGGCTGGTGGGTTTGCAGCAGAGATGCTGGGTGTTTCTATGCTTTAATTAGAAAGTGGAGCCTGATTTTTGTTCCCCAGCGGCTCTTCTGAGTGCTTAAAGCTTTTGGAGGCGACACGCCCGGTGTCGTCCTCGTCTGGTTTGGGGCAGAGACCACGAATCCCCTTGGAGGGTGGCTCCGACGAGGGTGGGAGAAGGGTCCTTAGCTTGCAGACGCTCACGTCCGTGTTTCCCCCTTCCCAGGTGATCTCTCTCTGGACCCGGACACTGCCAACCCCTACCTGGTGCTGTCGGAAGACAAGAGGAGCGTGCGGCTCAGGAGTGCTCCCCAGGAATTGCCGGCAAACCCCAAGAGATTCGATTACTCCTTCTGCGTGCTGGCGGTGGAGGGTTTTGTAGCTGGGAGGCATTACTGGGAGGTGGAGGTGGGAGACGGAGAGAGCTGGGTCCTGGGGGCGGCCCGCGAGTCGGTGCGGAGGAAGGAAAAAATCGACTTTGCTCCGGAGGAGGGGATCTGGGCGGTGGGGTTGAACTGGAAGGGGAAGAATTGGGATCAGTATCAGGCTTTCACCTCCCCGGAGACGCCCCTGTCCCTGTGCGAGAGGCCCAGGAAGATCGGGGTGTACCTGGACTACGAAGGCGGGTGGGTGGCGTTTTACAACGCCGATAACATGGCTCCCATCTTCACCTTCACGGCCGCTTTCACTGAAAAGATCTTTCCTTTCTTCTGGCTCTTCTACGTGGGCTCCTCGCTCTCCCTTTGCAATTGACCCGTCCAGTTTCTTTAACCCTCCCCAAGGCGACCTGCAAGTAGTGCCTGATCCTGTCCCCTTTTTCCCCTTGCTTTTAGACCAAGGACCCCAAAACTCATGACTGTCCCTTGTTCGGCTTTGGGGTTAACTTTTTTTTCTTGTTGCATTTAAAAGTTTTGGGTCTCTTTTACCCTGAAAACCTTCCTCTGGGGCATCAACCATTGAGGGTGGCTGCTTGAATAGCCTCTACGTGGGGTTATTTCCCCCCCCTCTGGCCTGCTGTATAAGCAACCCCGTATATTTTGTTTGTTTGTTTTGTTTGAAGTTGGCTGCCCCATGTAAACAGGGATGTAACCAGGGAGAAAAGCTACCTTAGGGGTTTACCGCATCCCGCATTGATCCGTAGCCAAAGCCGCCTGCTTTTGTGCACCTCGAGGGCTAGAAAACCTGCGTGAGGAGGAGAGGCATCGTACCCAACCCCTGATTTCTGACACCGTTGCTCTGCAGGTCACCTTTTTGCTTCCCCCCCCCCACCCCGTCCTCGCTTCCCTTTCCTCCTTGGGAAAGGGCCGAGCCCGTTTTTGGCTGCCGCTAGCGCTAAGAGAGCAAAACCTCGCGATCTTCCCTCGCCGCTTCCCCCCGCCCCGTTAACGCTGAGCATCCGTAGGGCCGGAGCAGAGCCGAGCACTGGGAGCCGCAGCCCTGGGGATGGAGGCAGTGTGAGCTGGGGGGGGCAGGTAAAGGGGAGATGGATGTTTTTGGGTCAACCCAAAAGCAGGGGCAGGGGTGTCGCTGTAGGGAGAAGGCGAGGACGTGCCGTAAACCCTGGAGCCTCTCGGGCGCGCTCGGAATCGCAGATTTTGGGGGTTGGCTTTGTGGATGTGGGTAGCTCCCGATGGAACCCCAGGCTGTGTCGTGGGGAAGGAGGGGGAAGCCTTGTTTTAGGTGTGATCTCGCGCGTGCTTATAAACCCCTGCCCGCCCTCGTGTGATCCCGCGATGCTGTTATGTCTCTTTGCCCTGTCACTCTGTTTAGTGGGGAAATAAAAGTTGCTGTGCAAAAAAAAAAAAAACCCAACCCAAAAACCCTAAAAACCAATAACCTGATGTTTGTTTGTGCCAGCTGCGGAAGGAAAAGCCGCTCTCAGGACCAAGCCTGTCCCCAGCAGCGATGCTACTGCTGCTGAGCCACCCTCTCCTCTGAGGTGAACAGAGCTGGGGACACCTCTCCTTGTCCCCAACCCCCTCGGGGGGGGGCTCAGCAGAGTTTTGGGGTGTCTGTGGAGGGTCTGAGTTCATGGGTTCACCCAGCAATGGGCGCAGCTGAGGAGGGCTGAGCAATCCCCCCCTAACTCCACCAGCCAGGAAACACCCCAAGCTTTGAGCCCCACAAAATGGCCCCGACTCAGAGCCTCGGGCTACCTGTCATTTTAAATCAAATTTACAGGTTAAATCGACTTCTTTAAATACCCAGAAAGGCCCACTTTTGGAGGTTGGAGACCCTCCCCACCCTTTCCTTGCGTATATATAGATAGAGTTTAACTCTTTAGTCAAAGCATTGAGGCAACAGCTCCGTTTTCTTTCGGAGCTGCTAGAGAAGGGAAGAAAATAACATGTAAAGCCTTTAAAATAAACCCTGGGAGAGGCAGAATAAGGGGAGCGAGGGACCCTCGTTTTGGGGGAGCGATGTTAGGGGCTTGCATGGTGAAGGGGGGGATCCTCATTCCTCCCCATGGCCCTGCCAGTGCCCATCTCCTCGCAGCATCAAGCCCCTTTTTTTGGGGTGAGAAAAATCCTTTTTGGGGGTAAAAAAAAAAATCCCCCTTTTTTGGGGGTGGGTGGAAGCCCTTCAGGGAGGGGACACAGCCCTTCTGCAGGTAAGCATCAACCACGTGTGCCCGGGGAAGGAGTGGGTGGACGAGGGGTACTGCTGCCCTGTGTTGTGCTGGGGGAAATTGGGGTGCCTGTCATCCGCCCCCCATTTCTGCTCTTGAGAGGATAAACACGGAGCAGCAGGAAAGTGGGTGCCCCTGAGACGGGGTATCGCAGAGCATCTCTGCGCCGTCGCTGACCCTATTTCTCCCCGGTCTGGGAGCTCTCACAGAGCCCTCACAGCCCCATTTTTTGGGTCAATTCCTTCGTTACCAGTTTCTCTAAGCCAATGCTGGTGGCACAGTTTGGATACGGCGCTCCGGCTCATCCCCCTCAGCAGCTGGGATTTAGTCCTCATTGCAGCCAGAAACAAAAAGCTGTGGATGCTTAGAATCGCAGTGGAGAAACCCACCTCTAATGCCCATCTTCTCCCCTAAAATGGGCTTTTTTTTTCCCCCCTGCCCAACATGTAATTCCTACAGCCAGTCCCATTTTGGGTCCCCAATTCTCAGGGATGCTCCAGTGAGCTCCATCCTCCCCCCAGCTGCTTTATCTGTGTCAAAACCATCTTCCAGCCTACGCTTGCAGCGTTGGTGGTTTTTTCCTGATAAACCCTGTTGAGCTGGTGACCCTCAAGGCTGTGTAAATATTACAATCCTTTTCAAAACAGCTCGATAAAAGGAAAGTGGTGTTTATAGGACTTGAGGAACCATCAATGGATCAAATAACGCCTGTTTCTGGGGCCAAAACTGATACAGCCTCGATCTCCTCCACCTACCGCTGCCTTCCTGACCTGAATCACCATTTTTTTTTTATTGTGCTAAACACAGACAACCTTTGGACTGGGTGTCGAGCCACGCTGCACACACGGTAACCTCACTTTTCTACCTGTTTTTCATAGAAACTCAGCGCCGCAGCGGTGGCTGGTGCGCGCGGGAAAACTCGCTTTTACACAAAATAAGTTTTATTGAGGATCCTGCCAAGGACTTTGGCAACCTCGTGCTCCCTCCTCGCAGGAAGGGAGCCGGGCGAGAGGTTCTCCACCTGTGGCAATGCTGCTGCGAGCTCAAGGGAAGCCCGGCTTTTGGCGGAGAAGGTGGGATTTCCCCCGGCAAGCGCCGGTCCTTGCCTGTCCCTTGTATTTTTGGCACCTGGACGCGCTGCCGCCACGCGCTGCGGGGTCCAGCGTCGTTTCACTTTGTCCCATTGGTCCTCCCATGCTGCTCTCTTCGGCCAAGAACTGGAGGATGAGTCCTGCTATGACCCGACGCCGTCCATCACCCGGCCTCGGGGCGCGCCTGGATCCTGCCCGATACCCCCCCCATATTCAGCCGAGGCTGCAATGGGAGGTGGGGTCTTCTCCGCTTCACCGCCGCTCACCAGGGCGTCCCCAAGCCCCGGCATCTCCAGGGGCTCCACAGCCAACGCTCCGGCTGCCTCCGGGTGCTCCAGCCCTGCCCGCGTCCCTGTGCGGAAGTTCAGCGGTGGGGATGGCACCGTCTGCCGCTGGCCCCCCTCGGCTTGGGGGGGTCCGCCGGGCACTTCGGGGTGACTTTTGCTTTTGTGGGCGGTGACGTTGTCTTTCTTCTCGAACTTCTTGCCGCAGATGTCGCAGGAGAACTGGTAGAAGGAGTCGGCGTCGTGTTTCTTCATGTGCCAATTCAGGGAGGCTTTCTGGCGGCAGGTGAAGCCGCAGATCTCGCACCTGGGAGAAAAGAGGACGGGATTCAAGGTAAAGGAATTAAAAAAAAAAGGTATTACAAGGGATTAAGCGCGAGGGAGAACTGGCCCCGCCTCATCTTGATGCTGCAATTTTAACGTGGGTTTAGCAAAGCCACCGCCCCGCACCGCTGCGTCAGCTGTGCGTGGCTTCAGCACGCCCTCCAGGCAAAGAAATGCATCGCTCTCGTTAAGTCCCAGCTTATTAAGCTTCTTCAAATCAAGCCCACGCCCTGAAGCTGATCCCGAAGCTGCTGGATCAGAGCGCAGCTCAGCTCCGGGGGCAGAATCCTTTAGGCAAAGCAAAAATAACACCAAGTCCTCCGGCTACCCACAGCGAGGAAATTGGCTCTCCCATGGAACCACGCACCAAGAAGCTAAATTTGGGTTGAAAAGCAACGGGGGAGAAACGCTGATGCCAACCGGAAAGTCAGCGGTCGCACCGGTGGGACCGATACTTACTGCAGGGGTTTCTCCCCTGTGTGGATGCGCCTGTGGATGATCAAGTTGCTGCTGGTACGAAAGGAACGGGCGCAGAACTCGCAGATATAGTCCCGCTTGTCTGTGGGGCAGAAGAAAAAAAAGATTCGGGGCTGATCCAGCTTAGGAGAGCAGTCAGGGGGCTTTCCGGATGTATTTTGGGAGGCGTGATGCTTTCTCCGTGCAGAAACGGAGATGATAAATGAGAGATTGACAGTAGGTCTCGGGAGCAGAAAGCAAACGGGTGCGGTAACATCTACCGGGGATGCAAATGCGAATGGTGAGGACGTGGGTATGGTCGTCTGTAGCCCAGCGGAGGTGGGACCAGCGCAGGAGGGGAGCTATAGGGAGGTATATATCTGTGTATCCGTGTATCCCTGCTGAGGTGGCCGACTCACCGCTGTGCAGTTTCTCGTGCTCCTTGAGATGCTTCTTGAAGTTGAAGGACTTGCCGCAGCTGGGCTCCGAGCAGGTGAAGGTCTTCTGGTGGACGTGCTGGTACTTCTTGTGGTGCTGCCGTTTTGGGGAGGAAAAAAAAGGGGAGTAAGAAGAGAGGAGGTCGGTGCTGAGAAGCTGCACTTGGAGGAAGCCCAAGGCCACGTTCCAGTGGCAAACCCCCCGCCCCGTTTCGCTCCCTGAAGCGCGTGGTGGGACTTGAAGCGACCTCAGGCACGCCGAGCTGCTGCTGGACACACGGGGCCAAGTTCCTGTATCTGTTACCCAGCTTCGGAAAGCCACGGGCAATTCCGATTGCCCAACTCCGGCTCTAGGACAACAGCCAAGATACCCAAACCGGAGCTTGGGCAGGAAAACCTGACCCATCTGGTGGGTCCCCAAAGCTCCTGGTGGCCCCAGAGGAGGTGTAGAGAGGAAGGGATGCTCGTGCCCGGCTCAGCTGCACCTCCCGGGGCGTGAGAGGTGGATTTAAGCCCAAGGGTTGCCCCCAGCCCTCACATTCAGGTACTGGCGGTTGGAGAAGATCTTGCCACAGCCTTCGAAGTCGCACAGGAGGATCTCACGCTTCGCCGCCTTCCTGCAGGAGAGAGGGTGGAAAACCATCGTCAGTGAGGGTGAGCAGGGAGGAGAGCCGGAAAAGCTGTGGCTTTTGGATTTGGCACGGTTCTCCTCACCCATCTTCCCTCTTACCCACCCATCAAAAGCTTAATTTAAGCAAATAAAGCCCTTCAGGAGGCTCCTATCAGAGCAAGCATCGCTTGCCAAGCGTGTCCCACCACGGAAGGGCTGAGCTGCACCTCCTCGTCTTCCCGAGGGGCCGGGAAATGGCGCGGCAGCTTCCCCTTCCCCACCGGCCCCAGGTACCTGATCCTCTTCGGGCCGATCTGGGCCACGTCCTCGTCGCACGGCCGCGCTCGCCTCTTGCAGCTGCAACGGGAAAGAAACGTCTTGAGTGAGGCCCTTGTCCCCTCTCCTTGTCCCCAAGCACAGAGCCGAGAAGCTGTGGTCCTCCAACCTCGCAGCTGGTGGGTTTCTGAGCAAACGCGACATTAAAATCATCCTCTGGACGCCCATTTCTCTTATTTCTTCCATTTTGGGAATTCACTCCAATATTTCTCCCCATCAGAGCAGGAAACGATGTTGTTAACAAATGCACAGACATTATAGATAGGAATATATTCTTTATTATCATTACAAAAGAAATCTTTCACATGGTTTTGGATATGTCCCAGGACATTTAAGATTGCTGTCAGCCTCATGCCAGCCTCGCTGTCTTCACATCAACACAGGTTTCATCTATAAATTATCCACAGCTCCTTGGAAACAGCAGCTATTTCTGGCTGACATCCTGAAATCAAAGAAAGATATGTTAAAAAAAACCCACCAACCAAAAACCAGGCGTGCTTTTGTGGGGAGGAGAAATAAAGAGATCGTTAATAGACGACGATGCCGGACCACATCCTCAGCACGGAATAAAAATAGGGGCTGGGCATCTTTGTCCCCAATCTCTTAAAAAAATGTTTTATCAGCTCACGATGGCATTACCTTTGGGAAGCGAGAGGAGGATGAATGCACTGAAGGCTGGAGGCGCTCTCTTTTGCTCATAAAAATAGCCTTTTATCTCCATTCTTCCAGTTGCTGCAACAAAAGGGGGGGAAAATGAATCAAATGCTTGTAAATAAGACCTCTGTAACCAAAAGCTCAGCCTTAAAAAGGGCAGCACCAACTTAAAGCTTAGGCAGGGCTTTGGAGAGGGGGTTAAAAGCTCCGAGACCACACTGGTTGCCCAGGAAAGTCAACGGCTGCTTTCATCAGCCACTTCTGCAAATCTCCAATGGTCCTTAGGGCCATCTTCAGGCACTTTTGGTGGTCTGAACACCAGGATCTTGAACGGAAAGCGTGCAGGACCCAAAAAATGCCAGAGGGATGTGAAAAAAATCCCTCTTTTAATTCACTTTTGGCCTGTGACAAGAACTACTTAGACCTAACCCAAACCTTTCCACCCTCAAATTGAATTTTAGAGCCTGGTGTCCCCTGGTGCTACGTGACCAGTGATGGTCAGGGAGAGGAGAAAAGCAAATGCCATATTTACCGTCACATTTTCCTTTGCCAGCACTGGGTTTCCAGGAGGGCGTTCACTCTTCCAGGGAGCTACGGGGCAGTTTTAGAGCTGCAAGGAGACGGGAAGGGTGTTTAGCACCGAAAAGAAGCAGCAATACCACGTAAAAGTGAAAAGCAAATTAATAAAAGCCTTAACGGAGCAGCACGATACTTACGTGGTGAGTTTTGGGGCGTGCGTTTTGCTGTCAGTCCCGTCTTTCATGGGACACACGAAGGCAAGTGCATTGCAAGGCGGTGTTACATGGTCGCTCTGGCTAACTCCAACGAAAAAGGGGATTTTAACGCCCTCGTCGTATTAAAAGTGTAAGAAAATGCAGCGAGGTGACGTCTCCTTGTGTGTCAGACCCAAGACGCAACGCATGGACCATCCTCTTGTTTCAGCATCGAGACCAACCTCTATTTAATCCTCTTGCGGAAAGACCCAACAAATAATTGAGTGACGATTTGAGCTTATTTAGAACAGAAAAGTGAATTTTGAGCCCACGTGGCTGCGAAGGAAAGATTAAAACCTAACCCTCAGCCTCAGACAGGCAGGGGTAAAGAGTGCTTGCGAATTAAATAATTGCGGTCGTTATCAAGCTGTCCCTTGGCCAACACTTGAGGTTGGCAGCGCTGCCGTCAGCTCTCCCCATGGGCTTGAGCTGCTGGGCAATATAGCTGGGCCGTATAGAGCTGCTCCGGCTGCTGGAGAAGCCCAATATCTATAGGTGGAGACAGGAGTCTCTGTGCTTATGCAGGGGGTGGAAGGTATGGATTTTTTGCTGCTGCAAACCTCCAGGCTGCTGGGAGGCTTTATATATGTGAAAGAAGGGCTTCAACGCCCACCACGGTGGTGGTTTAAGGGGTCTTCAACCCCTGCCCAAGCAGCATGTCCTCGCTCCCCGGCCACCCGAGCACGGGGACCAGCTCCGTGAGAGACACAGCCGATGAAACCAAGACTCGTTAAGTCCCTCCCGTAGCGAGATCCGCACGGCAGATCCCCCGCCTTTGCAAGCTCCAACACCCAACGAGGCCAAACAACGCAGCTCTGCCCTGCGGACGACGGTACCGCGAGGAGAAGGATTAAACCCCCCTCGGGGACACACGGTTCTCGCCCGGCCCCGCGCTCAGAGCTTGAACATCGTTTGTTGTTGGGTTGGATGGTTTCCATCTGGTTTCTCAGCGTGGAAAGCAGCAGCATCTCCAACGTGCCCCAAAACACTCCTTCAGTGGCCACGGAGAGATGGATGGCCCAAGACAGGCACCCCGATGCCCGTCCCCAGCGTCACCACACCGAGGCGGCCGTCATGACTCACCTGACTCGTCCAACCTTCTCCTCCGACGGGCCGGAGCTGGTCAGGCTCAGCTCATTCAGGGGCTGCTCCTCCTTCACGGGTTTCTTACGGGCTTTGGTCTGGCTTTGTCGTCGCTGTGGCTCAGAGTCGCTGGGGGAGAAGACGGGATAGGCAAGATGGTTTAGATGGTTGGACGTGGTAGGACATGGTTGGACGTGGTAGGACATTGGTTGGACGTGGCAGGACATTGGTTGGACGTGGCAGGACATTGGTTGGACGTGGCAAAGACCCTCACCCAGGCAGAGATACAGTGAAAGAAGGTGCCTCCCCACAGGGCTGTGCCCTTTTGAGCTCAGAAGCACCTTATTTAGGTGACATAAGGACATTATTCCCATCTCCTCCCATCTCTGCTAGGGTCAGCTGTAGCAAGACGAGAGGGGGCAGAGATGTAAGGTCTGAAACGCTCCCAGTGTGATACCCGTCTGGACTGGGATGGTGTGACTGGGAGCCTGTGGACTCGCTCTCACGTGGTCCCAGTCCACAGGCTCCTTCCCAGCAGCATTAAGCACTCCTCACCTGTCCAGAGATGGGTGGTAGTTCTCATCGCGCAGGTCATCTGTGTAGGCGAGGTCATCGTCCTCGGCGAAGTCCTCATCCTCCTCTTCCTCCTCCTCTTCTTGGGGCTCAGCCCCCTGCTCCGCTTTCTTCTCCGGGATGGGCACGCTGCAGGAACACAACGGTCACAGTCAACTCTACCGCAACAGGTTTTATCATGGAAGGTCTTCGTTAAAATGTTGGCTGCCCGTCGGAGAACTCAAGGGATGAGACGGATGGGTCCAAACTTGACCTTCAGCTCCGAAGAGCTCAGTTATACACCGGGCAAAGACTCATGCGTGCCACCACTCACCTCCCGTGATCTTTTGCTATGGTCCCTGTCTCCGTCGGCACTTGGGGAGCTGCAAGAGGATGACAGGAGTTGCGGTAAATTGAAGCGGGGCTGGTTGAGCCAGGATGTTGGGAGAGGCAGAGGAGGGAGGAGGAGGATGGGGAGCGGATCTGGCAGCAGGGTTGAGAAGCCTGCAGGTGTTGGAAAGGACCTGCATGGTGCCATCACGCTGACCAGAAGAAATGAGGGCCAAGTTACTCCAAAATACTCTACTGGAAGAAGCTGAACCTCTTCTCAAGTAGCTACTGCAGGATTTTTCTCCCTGGTTTTCAGTTTGGATAAACGACAAGAGCTGTGGCTCTTGGAAACTGCTGGGAACTGCATCTGTGTGGGCTCAGCGAGGTCTTCTGCTCAACGCCTGTAATGAACCTGAGGTCTCCCAGCTCTGCTTTTCCAGGGGGAGGACGGGATGGAGAAGTTACGGGCTTGTTTTGTGGTAGGAACAAGCCCGGTGGGAGACTCCTCTACCTGTTTTTCCAGCAAAGCCCTACAGATTTGTTTTACGTGATGGTGCTGCCATGTCAGGAGTGAGAGGGATGCAACAGGGGAACATCCGATCCTAGTGGGAAGGTGGTCGATGCACCCCTGGGACTGGGAGAAGGGCTGAAGATGGGGAATCAAGAGGCCAACGGGGAAATGAGGGTGGAGAAGGGGACACAGAGGAGCTCACCTGTGCTGCCATCATCACCATCAGCTCCCGGCTCTTCCCTCCGGTCCCCATCGCCGATGGGTGACTGAGCTGCTACCTCCGGTTCGGCTTCATCCTTCCCAGAGCCGGACTCGGCGGCCAGCCCTGCTCGCCGGAGCGAGCGCCGGCGGCCAGTGGCTGGTGCGGAGCTGCACCCCGAATCCCCACGTTGGTCCTCTCCGTGGTGGCCGGCTGTGGGGGTACGGTCCCCCGCCGCCCCGGGGACGCCCCAGGAGAAGCTGTGCCCGGCCACGCACTCCCACACCAGCTGGGACGTGCTGCCCGGGGCCGGGGGCTTCACGTCGGGGATGAAACCACACTCTTGGCCGTGACCGTGGGACAGGACGACCAGGCGCTGCAGGGCATCGGCATGGAGAAGGTTGGGCTCCGGCTCGCCTGGGAAGGCACAAAAACCAGACAAATCCGTAAAAAACAGCTCCAAACTTCAGCTCTTCCATTATTCTCCGTCGTGCAAAACCAGCGTAGGGCGGGTGGGACATCTGCAAGGGTCTCCCTCCACCTTCTCCACCTTCTCATGCAGGCTTTGATGTTTCCACCACATGAAGAGCTCCCGTTTTTTAGCAACCCCCAAAATCTCACATAGTCCCCCCAAAAAAGAGCTGAGGATGCCAACAACCCCAACGCAGCCCAGCCCAGGGAGCGATTCGCCTCCCGCTCGGGGGGTGAGCATCTCCAGGTGCATCTCCAGCACCCAATGCACCAGGAATCTTCTCTCTTCACCATAAACCTCTTTTGGACCCAAAATAATCGAGGCCAACGTGGATGTGGGGTGGAAGGCACCTACCTGGGCTCCAGACGCAGCCATGGGAGCTGTACCTGCAGTGGGAAGAGGGAGCGTGAGCGAGGGTAAACCTTTCTTTTCCCCATCCCAAGGGATTTTAAGGAGTTCTTAAGACTTTTGCAGCCCCCTCCGCACCGACCTGTCGAGGAGGAACTGGGCCAACTGGGAGTGCAGGGCGAAGCCGAGCTGCTCCTTGAGGCGACACCAGCGCTCCAGGTGCCCCCCGATGCGGATGCGGCACTTGCTGCGGCGAGCGTCCAGCTCCCGGCGCTTCTGCCGTCGGATGCAATCGGGGGCCCGCTGCCGACCGGGGCGGCCCGGCTCCATGGGGGGGGTCTGGGGGGGCACACGGGAGGGGGATTTAGGGGCAATCCGGCTCCATGGGGAGGTCCGGGGGGGGTCAGATGGGGACATGGAGATGGCCCAGCCCCATGGGGGGGTCAGGGGGGACATGGGGGTGGCCTGGCTCCATGGGGGGGGGTCTGGGGGCAGGGGGGGACACACGGGAGGGGGATTTAGGGGCAATCCGGCTCCATGGGGAGTCAGATGGGGACATGGGAGGGGGACATGGAGATGGCCCAGCCCCATGGGGGGGTCAGGGGGGACAAGGGGGTGGCCCGGCTCCATGGGGGGGGGGGGGTCTGGGGGCAGGGGGGGGCACACGTGGGGGTGGTCAGAGGGGGACATGGGGACACGGGAGGGGGATTTAGGGGCAATCCAGCTCCATGGGGAGGTTGCGGGGGGGGGGGGGTGTCAGACGGGGACATGGAGATGGCCCAGCCCCATGGGGAGGTCAGGGGGGACATGGGGGTGGCCTGGCTCCATGGGGGGGGGGTCTGGGGGGTGAGGGGGGACATTGGGGACGGACACATGGGGAGAGCCCAGCCCCATGGCGGGGGGCCTGGGGGGGTCAAGGGGGACATGGGAGGGTGCTGGGGGGGGGGGGGGGTGTCGAGGGGATACGAGGACATGGAAGGGGGAACATGGGGGTGTCCCGGCTCCATGGGGGTGACAGGGTAGAGGGGGACATGGGGGTGGCCTGGGGGGGGGTCAGGGGGGGACATGGGGGTGTCCCGGCTCCATGGGGGGTGACAGGGTAGAGGGGGACATGGGGGTGGCCTGGGGGGGGGTCAGGGGGGGACATGGGGGTGTCCCAGCTCCATGGGGGTGACAGGGTAGAGGGGGACACGGGGGGGACACATGGGAGTGGCTGCCCCCCCCAGCCTCCCCCTCTAGGCCCCGCCCCCACGCCTTGGCTCCACCCCTCCGCCTCCCCTACAGCGCCTCGCCCTCTTCTTAGCCCCGCCCACCCGCCACAGCCACGCCTACTGCCCCACTTAGCCCCTCCCCAACCCCGCCCTTTCGGCTAGCTCCTCCCTCTCGCCTGCAAGCCCCGCCCCTCCGCCGTAAGCCCCGCCCTCTCTCCCTAACCCCGCCTCCCGCCATTTCTCCCCCGATCCCCCCCCGCCCCTCACGGCCCCCCCCCGCCCCGCCGCGGCCCCGTTCCCGCAGCGGGGCCTTAAAGCGGGCCCTGCGGCGGGGACGGGGAAGCCGACGGGAAGAGAAGGGCCGAGGCTCCGGCCTGCTACCGCCATCCCCGCCGCAGCCGTCCCGCCCGCCGGCGAACCTCCTCCGCCGGGCCGCGCTCCATCTCAACCCGAGGTGGCCCCACCCCGCGGCCGTGCCCCCTTTAAGAGCCAAAGGCCCCCCCCCCCCCCCCCGCATCGCTCACACTGCTGAGGGACCGGGACAAGATGGCGGAGGGCCCGCCCCCGCCTCCCCGTCGCGGCGCATGCGCGCTGCGCCGCTGCCGCCCTCCAGAGGGCGCCGGGAAATGGAGTCCCTCGCGCGGGGACTGACGGGAGTTGTAGTTCTTGGGGGGGGCGCGCGCTGCATCATGGGAAATTCAGCCATGGGGCCGGGGAGGGTCGAGGCCCTTTGGGGTCCCCTCGGTGGGTGCTCCCCCCACCCCACACCCCGAGGCGAAGCCCCCGGGACTCCCCTGTCCCCTCTGCCCGGTGCCAGGCCCCACACTCTGGGGGAGCCATGCTGAGCCTGGGGGGGGGCGTGTGGGGCCTGGGCCCCACATCCATCAGGCCCCAGTGCCGAGGCAGGGGAGACGTTCCCAATTTTGGCCTTTTTGGGGGTGAAATATTCCCCTCACAGGCACTTTTTGGCGTTGCGCAGCCCCACTGAGGGCGGTTTTCGCCTCCCGGGTTGGGATTTGGTTTGGTTGCCGTTGCGCAGGAGAAGGCAGAACCCCCCCAACCTGCCCCAGACCCCTTCCCTTTGAGCTGCGCTAATAATTAGTAATAATAATAATAATAATAAAAGCTAACGCACTTTATTGCCATGGCTGGGTGACCTCTTCCATGCCCGCCTTGTGCCCCTTCCCATTCCTCCAAGGGCTTTTACCATCCGTGGCTGACGGTCATCCCCGTTGCCCAAATTCTCCCGGTTTTACATGAAATAATTTTTCCACCCACTTGAGCACCATTTCCCGGTTCTCCTCTCCCCAGCAAGAGCTCGGATCAGCTTGGCATCAAGAAAGCTGTTGTAAACTTAGCGTTTCTCCCCAGCTGATCTCCCCTCCAAAAAGTGGATTTTTTAAAAAATTATTTTTATTTTTTTTATTATTTTTTAAAAGGAATTCTCACCCCCTTTCCCCAGCATCACTTCCCGCAGGGCGGCTTTCACATGCGGGGCACCGGCTGCACCTCTGCTCGGCCGAAACCTCGTAAACAGTATTATTAATGCAGTAACATTAATACTGTGATATAACACAGTAATATTCATGATAAATCATACGATTAATTTGATATGAATACATGTATTATTAATACAGCCACACGGTGGGGTTGGTTTCGTGGCGCAGACGGCGAGAGAAATATGAACCGGGCGTAGACGGGGAGAGAAGTGGGAAGAGGCAGGTGGAGGTAGTGGGGGAAATTTCCTTCCTCTGAGCGAGAAGACAAAGAAGAAACTGGTGGAAAGTGAAGGAGAGAGGAGGAAGGACGAGGCTGGAGCTGTGAAAGGTGGCGGGGACGGAAGCAGGAGAGAAGGGCAGCTGTAGCTCCCGATTTCTGGGGTGAAATAAAGTGCTGTTAAAACCGTAACGGAAAAGAGAGGAGAAAACGCTGATGGCAGAAATCGCTGCCGCTTTAAACTCAAGTTTATGTGATAGAGAAGAGGGGGAGCTGATGGATGGCAGATGCCGACGGACATCAAGCGCTGATGCGTACCCATCACCGACAGCTATCAAACACCGATGGATCCCAAACACCAACTGACAGGAGGACTGGAAACAAAACCCAGCTGAAAGACCCTGAATAGCACCAGAAACAGCTCAAGTAAGGAGGATTAAGTAGTAATAACAAGTTTCCCTTATTTTTGCCTTGCGTAGGCAGCATGGGAGGGGAGGTAGCCTGTGCACATTGAAAATTAAATATCACTTTGTTTTGTTTTTCAGGTTTATTACTATACGTGCGCATAACGAGAAGGAGAAGACGTAGATCCCTTCTGTCCTTGATTTAAATAGTTTCTCTGCTCCAAATGAGGGAAAACTAGGACCTTGGTTATTAATAACGACCACGGTTAATGGATCATACAGATGTGTGTTCACGTGGGCGGGCATAAAGTTAACCGTGTATTCACCAAACCTAAGGAGAACTACGAGAAACAGAAGTGAATAGAGAAATAAAGTGCACCTGATCAGACCAAGAAGGGCCATTTTAGGATGGCGCAGCGGAAAAACAGGCTTTAATCAGCACCGCTAGCCTAAGGAGTGATGTGTCTTAATGACAATGATAGTTAAAACCCACAAAGGAGCCTAGGAGAGGCTGCTTGCCATGACAGCGGAATCATTTCCCTTCTCCGCTGGTCACCAGTGGGAGATTTCCCCTTTCTTGGTTTTTTTTTTTTGTTCTCTTTTCCGCCTTCATTCTTCCCCAAACGCGACTTTACCGTGCGGGTTAAAGCCTGCTATTGGCTGCAGCCCTTGTAAACATGTTTGTTTGCCACATCAGCAATGCGGCAGGCGTATCCGGATCAGGTGATTATACAGCACAAGACAAATTCCTTATTTCTAGTTCTATCTCTGGGAAAATTCGTTTTGAAATCCACCTTCTGCAAAACCATGAGGCAGCTGTCAACTGCTCTGCCCTGGCTCTGTTTCTGCACCCAGCCCTGGCTGTACAGAGGGTGTTTGGTATCTAAATCAGAGACGACTCTGGAAAGGAAAAAATAAATAAAATAGAAATAGAAATAAAATGTAAACTGTTTATGCGGCTGCATCCTGGAGAAATACTGTGAGAGAGCCCGACACTACAGCTTTTTCTCCAAAAGCTTCAATTCTTCTTCATGCTCGGAAATTTCCAGTTGATGTTATATTCTTTCAGTAATGTTATTTTTACAACATAATTACTGGTAATGTTACTAATAAAAGACTCCAGTCATAGCTCAGCTTTCTGGGAAAGCACCCAGGCTTTAATCAAGCTTTCATTTTTGCTTTTGTGACTGCTGTGCTGGACCTCGCCACAGCCCTCCCGAGGCGGCTCATCATCCGTCCCCTTCCTCATGCCGTGATGCTGAGCGGTTTTCCCCTTCCAGTTCGGGTCTCACCTCTCTATTTCCATCTCACTTCTGCCTCCGGGCAATTAAAGACCGGGGCGCTCATGTACCCAGAGTGCTTTTTAGGGCAGGATGGCCCCTGCCTCTGCGTCAGCCCCATGTCATCCCCTCCTCTTTCATTTTCTCCGCTCACATGTTCGCACATGATCTCACCCCCTTTATTTTTAACTCCCCCACTGCCATGGGAAAAGCAGACGCATCGGTCTCGGGCTCTCCACGGAGAGATTGAGATGTGGGTGACAAGTAGGGTTTAATTTTCAATGCACAAAGGGTTGGGGAGGATACGTGTGCTCCCGTGCTGCCTATGCAAGACCAAAATAGGGAAAACTTGTTACTACCGCTTAATCTTCTCTACCCGAGCCGTTTCTGCTGCTGTGAAGGGTTTATCAGCTTGATTTTCGTTCCAATTCCTCAGTAATTGGCGTCCATCTCTTGGTACATTGCTCAGACAAATGCTTTGACCAAAGGCCTTTGTCACCCCCCCCCCCCCATTTTCCCCCAGTTTCCTCCCAGTTTGGCGCTCAGGACAGAAGCTCGGTGCCTGCTCCACGCTCGCACCCCGAAGCCCCACCGTGATGGACCGTGGTGCCCGGGCAGGGTGGAAGGGACGTAGCCCCTTTTTGGGGGGGACCGGAGCAGGCACAGGGGTGACACGTTGTCCTCCTCCCCGGGACACCCATCGCTGTTTGGCCTCGGATGCCCGTCATCCCTGGGGAGAGCCTGGCAAAGCCGAGCTTAACTCCTGCTGGGACAAGGTAGAGAGGAGGGGAAGGTGCTCAAGGTCAGCAAAAGGAGCGGAGAAGATGCCGTTGAGCTCATGCGAGGTTTAGCACGAGCTCCTTCATCGTTAGAGATGTTTGGCAAGCAAGTCCTACAGGAAAAAAAGAATGCAGTCGGGTTTTAAGGAGTTCAAGACGAGGCAGCTGCCAAATCTGGGCAGGGTCGATCCTGAGGGATGTGGTGGGCAGAGGGGGAACGGCCCCATCGGGGTGTCAGCAGCATCCCTGGCTGAGGGCTCCGCGTCGGCGGCATCCCCCGGCTCCTGCATCCCACCGGGGACCCCCACCAGCCGAAAAAGCAAATGGATCAACGGCGTCCTGCTCTCAGCACGGGCAGGGACGGGGGGATGTCGCCGAGAACGTCCGCGATTCTAGATCCAGCTTGGAAATTGCCCAACGCTGTTATGAAAAGGCATGTGCTGGGGAGGGAGGCTGGGAAATAAATGTGCATTAGCGAGGGTAAATATTTATCTCTGTGCATGAGGAGGTCCCAGACAAACTGAGGCACCCGAATGCGGTTTTTATCACAGAGTCGTAGAATGGTTGGGGTTGGAAGGGACCTTTCGAGGTCATCCAGTGCAACCCCCTGCCACGAGCGGAGACATCTCCAACCGGAGCAGGTTGCTCAGAGCCCCGACCAGCCTGACCCGGAGTGTTTCCGGGGTTGGGGCATCTCCAACCTCTCCGGGCAGCCTGGGCCAGGGTTTCACCACCCTCAGCATCAAAAATTTCTTTAGATCTAGTCTGAATCTCCCCTCAGCACGTTTTTATACTCTTCCAGCTGCCCGGTGACGTTACTAATGCCTAACACCCATGTTAACAATTACTAATCATCGCTAAACCTTGCGAAGCGACTCCGGTTTTGCATTATTCTTGCTGCTTGCCTGTTGGGCTGCATCTTGCTGTAATTAACGCTCCACGACGCTGGCAGGGTTTCAACGACGGGTCAGAGGGGCAGATGCTGGCAGCATCGGGGTTGTCTGGGGGGGATCCTTCACCCCCTCACGCAGCTCTCAGCACCCGAGAAGCAAAGTCCTTCTCTCCAGGCTGGGCCTACCTGTAATTTCCTTGATTTAATACCAAAATCTGAGGTAAAATGTCACTACCTCACTGCGTGGCAGCGCGGAAAGTGAAATAATGCGTGTTAACAAGGTTAATACGCTTTTATACTCCAAGGACTGGCCGGGCCCCTCGTGAGGGAAGGGGGTTTTCCCGGCGACCCCCCCCCGCCGCGGCCCAGCAAGGCGGGAACGGCCTGAGGGAGCGGGGACAGGCGGGGAAGGGCCTGGAAAACCACGGCGGCAGGAAGGAGGGGGGCCCGCACCCCCCCCGTGTCTCCGCGGCTCACAAAGGACCGAGTTTCCACCCAAAACGGCGGGGCCGGGACCCCCCCCCGCCCCGGTAGCGCCGGAACCACCGAGCGACCCCGCGGGCGCGGCGTGAGGGGTGGGCCGAGCGCCCGGCGGGCTGAAAGGCAGTGCTTCGCTCCGATTGGCTGCTCCGTCCCGCCACTCCTCGTTCCGGCGCGCTGATTGGCCGGCGCAAGAGCGGGCTGCGCGAGGCGGTTGTGAGGGCGGCAGCGACCGGAGTCTTCTCCCTGAGGCGGCGGCGGAGCCCGGGGAGGGCCGCAGCGCAGGTGGGGATCTGCCGTCGGTTCTGCCGCTCGTCTGCGGTGGGAGCTGTGGTGAAGGGAGCCCGGCGGGCTCTCCCCGCCCTCGGCGCTCCCCGTTTCCCGCCTCCCTGTGGGCCGGGGAGGGGGCGGCTGCCTGCGGCCCACTCCTTCCCGCTGTCCCCGCAGCAGGTGTCGGTGCGTGCGGGCCCAGGAGGAGTCTGTGCCCCCGCAGCTGTGGGTAGTTCTGGTCTCCGTCTGCAGCACGGAAGCGGGGGGGCCTCGGAGGCTTTCCTTTCCTTGCCCATCCTTCAGCTTCTCAGTCCCCCGGCTGCGCTGGGCCCGGCGGGGCAGGGGGGGCCTGGGAGGGCCTGGTCCCGTCCGGGCTTTCCCAGGCAGCGAGTGCTCCTTCAGGACCCCCCCTCCGCAGTCCCCCGTCTCTCTGTGGGCGTTGGTGCTTCCTTCCCCCCGGGGCCGTGTCAGGAAGGAGCTGCTTCTGCCTTTCCCGACAGGGAGCCAGCCTCTTCTTCCTGAACAACCAGGAAGGTCGGTTATGCGAGCGCTTGGAGCTGTGGGGATCGCCAGGGCAGGAGCTGCTCTGTGCAAGCTGAGTCTGCTTGGCAGCTCTGCTGTGCCAGCAGCTGGCAGTTTCCAGGCGTTGGTGTTTGCGTGTGCTGGATAGAGAGCTTGTGCTCTGAGTTTTGGTTTCTGTCCTGACTGGGTGCGCAGGGCTCTGTCAGATAAGCGGGGGAGAAGCTGTAAGTTGCGGGCTTGTATCAGTTACTCCCCGATCTGTCTTGTTCCCTCCCTGGCGCTGACTTCAGTCTTTCTCTGACGCACCTTAAAGAAGCTTCGCTCAGCCCCTCTTCGTGCCGTCGTGCCTGGGATAACTGAGTTTCCAGCTCCTTGTTGGCTCCAAAGGCTCGAGGTCTTGCCCCTGCCCCAGCCTGGGGTGCTGGGGCTGCTGGTGGTGGTGTCCAGCAGCTGTGGTGAGCAGAGGAGGGCTCAGTGGACGTGTTGGGGGGGGACCCTGGATCTGCTGGTGGTGGAGTGGGGTGGGGAGCTCCCAGCCAGCGAGTGCCTTGCGGCCTGTCTGGAAAGGGTGCGTGCAGGGTGCTGGGGAGGGTGCTGGGTCTGCTGGGGGCCAAGGGCTGGTCCCTGAGCTCAGTGACGCTGCGTTTTTCTCCCCAGGTGCTGGCTGGGTGCGGGGGACAGGCTGCAGCGTCACAGGGGGAGCAGGGACAGGGCAGGACTGTGCTGGCATCGCCTTCCTGAGCCTGGGTGTCACCGCAGGGCCACTGCTGATATTTTAAATCAAGCGTGACAGCTGTCAGGCAACAGAATTTAATGTCCCAATCTATTGCATCGTCATCATGTTCTCCGTAATCTCCCATTATAATACTAGCAGCTGTGGTGGTAAAACTGCATCCACGCATGACTTGAAACAGGCTTTGACAGCAGCTGTGATACCTTGGGCGCAAGATCCTGCTTGTGACAAGCAAAGAGATTCCGTGTTTCAGTGTGCCATGGGACAAGGGGAGGGGAGTGGATTCTGCTCCAATGATGGGAAAGTGGAGGAGCTCCTGGGTCCCGGGGACGGAGGGGCATCCACCAACCCGGAGATGCCTGAGGGTATGGACAAAAGGACACACAAAAGACTTCTGGGTGAGTGCAGGGCCAGTGCTGTGGCCTGTAGGGAGGGGATAGCGTCCCTGTGGCAGTGTCACCCCACGAGGGCTGGGGCTGGCAAGTGCGAGGCTTCTTCCAGCTGTCTGGAAAGGGCTTGGGGTTCTGCTCGGTCCTCAGCGGGTGGTCTGTAGCAGACGCCCCTCCCTCCCCGCCCCCCAAATCCTGCTCTGGGCCAGCACCATCCTCACTGCGAGTGGCTTTTTCCTCCTCCAGACAAGTGGTATGCAGTCCACCCAGCGTGTGCCCTGGTGCTGGCCGCGCTCCTGGCTCTGATCCTGACTCTGGTCGCGGCTGTTGCTGTACTATCGGGTAAGGGAGGAGCGGCTGCCTCTGCCAGGCCCCTGGGTGCAGCGCTGGCTGTGCCGCCGGCAGCCCAGCCCGTGCGGTGCCAGGCTGGATGCGGCCCCTTCCCCTCCGGGCTGGGGCAGGCGTTGGTGTGTGAGGCCAAGGCTGGCAGGGGAGCTCGGTGGGGCCAGGCCCTCAGGCTGGCTGTGCCCCTACCCTGTGCCGGGGGTCCGGGGAGGAGCAGGGACACCCCCACCGGTGCTGTGGGGCAGGCTGTTAACCCCCTCTGCTCCCCGTAGGTCGCTGGCAGCAAACTGGGGATCCCCACGGGGGGAGCCCAGGGCTGCCTCCTTCCCTGCCCCACGGAGCTGTGTCCCCCGCTCCCTGTGGAGTGGAACCCTCTGACCTTCTCCCCTTCCCTCTCCATCAGGAAGATGCGGAGGGAATCCAACCGTGCCTGCGGCTCTGGTGCTGGCCTGTCCTGAGGACTGGGTTGCGTACGGCAAGGTCTGCTACCACCTCTCGAGGGAGGAGGGGAGCTGGGAGTGGAGCCAGGAGCAGTGCTCCTCCCTCGGGGCCTCGCTGGCTGTGCTCAGGATGAGGTGGGAAATGGTGAGCGAGGGGCTGCTGTGGCTGCTGGGGGGGTGAAGGGGGGGTGCAGATGCCGGGGTTGGCGCTGGCAGGCGAGAGGTGCTTGAAGGGACCGAGATGCAGTTCTGCCCTGGGGCCTTGGAGGGAGGGAAGGAGGCACGGTGTGGGGCTGGCAGGGACCGACGTGGGGCTGGGAGAGCCACTTGCGTGGGGCCGGCAGCAGCTCCTGACTGTTGGCTTCTCTCTTTCCTACCCAGGGGTTTCTCTTGCGTCTCAAGGGCAATGCTGATTACTGGCTTGGGCTGCGGAGACAGGGCGAGCGGCTGGAGTGGGTGAACGGCAGCAGCTTCAACCACACGTGAGTCCCGTCGCCAGCCAGGGCTGTGGGGAGACCGTCCTGTGGTGGGACGGGCAGGGGCCTGGTGGGATGTGGCTGCTGGGACTGTCCCTTGCAGGCAGCACTTGTCCCTTCGAGCACCAGGAGACAGCAGCTAACCCGACAGTACCAGCGGCGTCTTTGCTTTTTGTTGCAGGTTCCCGGTGCACGGCCAAGGAGCCTGTGTGTATTTGAACGACGATGCTGCTGCGAGTTCAAGCTGCTCACAGCAACGGCCGTACATCTGCAGCAAGCCCCAAGCTCTGATGTGACAGAGGTGATGGAGAAAGGACCTTCTCCGTGCTGGGGACTCACAGCTTCACCTCTTTCACCAGCGTCGAGTAGCGCAGGGATGTTCTTGCCTCAGCTGCTGGTGCAGGTTGCTCCTGGTCTCCGCAACAACTCACTGCCGGGTCTTGGGGAGATGAACCTGCAGGACGGGGAGACATCGTGGAAGCGGACATGTGGCTGCCTGGACTGGGGGCTCGGGTTGCGCGTGGCGCGGGTTTCTTTCTCCTTCTGGGCCCACCCCAGAACTCATCTTGCTTCTCTCGCGGTTCGCGTAGATCTGCTGTTGCGCTGTGGCGATGGAGCTCGAGCAGCTGCTGCCGGATGAGATGGGCGCGGAGAGCTCAGCGGAGGTCCCTGGCACTGTGCGGGGCCGACAGGACAGAGAGCCGGGGTGTGAAGCGGCCCGTGTCTGGCGCCCACGAGAGTTACAGATGTCGATGCTGTTTTTCTCCTGATTTTTTTATTAAAACATGGTAAACGCCCGTGGGTGTCCCTTCTGATCCGGAAGGTGCCTGCTCAAGGCAGCCCTGTCCGTTCCCGTCCTCACCCCCGGGTGCACTCCCCATCCTGGCTTTTGGAGCGTTGGGGTGCAGGGGTGTGAGGGGACGGCTGCCCCCCGGGGTCTTCTCCCTCGAGCCACGGCAGCCGGGGGTGCCAGAGCCTGGAGGGGGATGGCTGGAGCCTGTCACGGGGCGCTGGCTCTGCCCAATGCCCGGGTGACTTCTGGGGTTTCCCCCAGGCCGTGCTCTGCTGAAAACCGCCGTCCCTCCCTGTCACCCCTTGTTTTCCCGCGTACGGGGGCTCCCGGGGCCCCCCAAGCCCTGACACCCTCAAGAAGGGGCTGCTGGAGGTGCCCCAGAAGCAGCTGAAAGCAGCTGTGGGCATCGGGGACGAACCTGGCCAGGCTGGTGGGCGAACAAACCTCACCGTGTCCCCTGCTAGCACGGTGCCGCTGGGAGGACCCCTTCCCAGTGGTCCCAGTCCACCTGTCCTCGAGCATCCCAGTTAGGGGTTCGGATGGGAGAGGAGTGCTGTGGGGTAGTCTAACCCCATTTTTATTTGGCTTGCTCTTCCTGAGCTGGGGAAACCCTTTTTTGGGGGCTTCTGCCATGGGGAGAGGCTCTTCTCTCCCTCCCCCCCCCCCCAACTTCTTTCTCATCTCTTCCTAACGCCTTTCTTTCTGCTGTCTTTCCCTTAGCGCTCACACCGCTACGCTTCCTCTCCGCCTTTGCTTCCGTTAAGGATGACGATCCAGCTAGAAGAATGCTAACCCCCCCCGCATTAGAGTGGGCACAGGCTGCGGTGAGTGAAGAGTGGGAAAGGCGGGGGCACATACCTGCTTCTGAGGTGCCTTTTTTCCCCGGGGCAAGGTCACTCAGGCTTTTTGGCCGCAGCAGCTCTATAATTACCTTGGCAGATGTGGCAGCCCTCACAGGCTGCCCTTCTCATTGCAACCTTTCTGCTTTCATGCTGTTAACCACAGCCACTCCGCTTCTCAGGGGACAGGGCAAAATTTACCCAATGGGGCCTCGAAACTATTTAAAGGAAGAAAAAATGCCTTTGAGCAATGTTTGTCTCTGGCATGACGGGGGCGGGCAGAAAGGAAATCGGGTGTCAGATGGGGGCTGTTGTGGAAATAAGGGTCTGCACCGAGCTGCTTTAAGCATGGTGATGGCTGGCGTAGGCGGTTCTCACCCAGCTGCCTGCGCTAGCAATGCCTGCACCTTGGTTTAGCTCACATTTCCCCACATCTGACTCTCTTTTTCTTCCTCTCCACGTTACCGGGACTCCTGCCAGCGTTGCCTGCAGTTCAAGCTGGACTGGGAGCAGTGGTTTAAACTGGTCCCTCCAGAGCAACCAGCATGGCTGAGCGTCCATCTTCCACGCACTGCTTAATTCCTTCCTGCTGCTGTAAAGAGGAGGAATCCTGCTCGGCGATATGCAGGGATTCCTGTTCCGAGCTGCAAAATTAAAAATAGCTTAACAAGCTTGCAGGTGTAAAGTTTGCAGTCGGGCTCCCCCACGTGCTCATGTTGCAAGTCTGGAGTGGTTTTGCTCTCCAGAGAAACCACTTTCTCCTAAAGGGGGGTAAATACCTAATTCTTGGATGCAGAAGCATCTGACTTCTCTTCTGACAGTCTGGCTTTTGCCTCGCTGGGGTTGGAGGATCCTTGGGGGGCGTTTCTCAGCCTGTGTGCAGAAAAAGATGGGCAAGTCTTGCAAACAAACCAGTGAGAATGTCATCTTGCGCTTTTATAGCTGTATTTTCTATAACTTTGGGTTTGCGTTTTCTACCTTTCCTGCCCTCTAGTCTAGTCTCATCCTGGTTTCCAAAGGGAGAAGCTGACTGTCTCTTGGAAGTGACTTGAAAACAAGGAATGAAGGAAAACCAAAATAGATTTCTTGAGCTGTTTGGAACATTTTTCCATCCTCTTCCCCTTGAAGGGCTCATTTCTAACCCCTTGTTTCCAGAGTCTCCCAGGCTTTTTTGGCACCTGCTTGCTCCGCAGAGCAGCGAAATGGTGGTGTGCTTCAAACCCAAGCTGAAAAACCAGTGGGATTACAGAGAAATTGGTAACAGGAAGAAGATGGCGATGCTGGAATAGGTTTGGGTGGGGAGAAGCAGTGACTGAGGCTAGAAAACACCTTTCAAGTAGCTAAAGGGAGACGATAAGGGTGGGAGGGACCTGGGTTTGTTTTATTTCATAAAAATCACAATTCTTACAATCCTACTGGGAATATTCTGGGAGATGGCCGAGTCTCTGCATCGTTCTTGCAATCACACCTTATTTTTCTTGCAAAATAACCAATTTGGACAGAGGGAAGCGAAGTCTGGAACTGCCTATTTGCAGAATGACATTTTGGGTTTGTTTGGGCTTTTTTTATTATTAAAGGTGTCTTGTTTGGGAGATTTCGTTTGGTACCTTTGAATATGGCTCGACTTTGAATAGAAGAGGCTTCTTGATGCTATTAGATGTTACTTCCCTTGATGTGAGCTCATTTTCCCTGGCTTAATTCAGCAGAAGTTACGTGAGGTTTCATTTTCAGGCTGGCCAGCGCATCGAACGCGCTCTCTTGCGGCCTGACAAGCATTCAGAGGCTCGTGCTTATCCTTGCAGACCTCTAGCTTGGAGAGGAGCTTGTAAAACTGAGCTGGAGGAGTGAAAAACCTCAGAAAAAACGGATTTCCCCACTGCTGGATTGCCACTGTTCGAGCGAGAGGCACGGCTGGTGGTCCTCTCGCCTCTCCCGCTATGGCTGGGGAAATTATTTACGCTGACCTGGATATCGCTCCCAGGAAACACTGCAGGAAACTGCACTCACTTCCTCAGCCTGGCAGTAAGTGCGATGTGGCTTTTGGGGGTTTCTTGGGGTATATATTTTTTTTTTTTTTGGGCTGTGGTTGCGTTGGGAGACTCCCACCCTCTGGGTGTTGCAGGGAGAGGAATAGGCCCATGGCTGTGGTGGTGTGATAAGGGATCCCATCCGCTGTTTGGGATCCCTTCACTTGTTTTGTCTTGAAACAGCTGTAGGGTTTCAAAGAAACGGGGTCACTGTTTTACTCGGTGCCCGGAATCCTACCGTGGCTCACTTAAATGGGATTCCTCCACTGTGGAAACCAAGTGGGCCCTGCCAGGATCAAGCCTCCGTTTTGCGCGATTATTTTTAAGCTCTAGCTGCCCTCAGCTTGGCCGTTTGAACATCGTCCTGGCGTGGAGAGGCTGAACTCTGAAAACTAAACCTCCGAAGCTTGTGAGGCAGGACTCGGCCACCGCACCAAGTGCGTTTTCAGGGGCTGGTTCTTAAAACCCGCCCGAAGGAACCGTTCTTGTCCTGGAGTGATAGAAGAAGAAATTCGCCCCCCCCTCAGCCAGCAAAGGCTCCCAACCTGCCCGAATCTAGCCGCCCTCAGGAGACCTGCAGTGCTGAGGGGCAGCGGGCGTCTTTAGACGGCCTGACCCAAGTCTCGATACTCCCGGTCCATCTTCCCTGCACCTGTAGTGGCCTTTCACATCCTTGTCTTGTTTCCATCCTCCGCTGCCTTGCTGTGGTGCTGCTTCACGCTCTTTTCCTGCTGCCTCTAGTTTTGGTTTCTAGCTTACGGCAAAAACAGCGAAAGGTTTAATTCTTGCCCTTTCCTCCTCTGGAAGGGACCTCTGCCTGGTGAGGACCAATTCAGTCAACACGCTGCACCCTCTTTTTTGCAAGAATTCACAATTTCCACCAAACGCAGCCCTTTTGACCTCAAAGGGCTGGGCAAAACCCACCTTCTGCTGACGTTAAGGTGGAATCAGATGTGGAATCCTCCTTTGCTGTCTTATTCCTAGGCTGATGATGAACCTTAATCCCCGGTCCACCTGTGCTGGTGGGGCACATCTCTCACCTTGGCCCACTTCTACCCTTGACTTAAGCCATTAGAAAGCCAAAGGGTTATAACATCCAGGAAATTCCCAGTTCTTGGAGTCTTGGGTATCTGGGTAAAACCAACCCAACCTCATCATGAGCGACTTTGCCCCAGTGCCAGCAGGAGGGCTTTTGGGGAGAAAACAGCCCAGATCTGTGCTGCAGATCTGGCTCGCTGGGTGCAGGATTAGGGCAGTGTTTGTTCTTTTTCTCCGAACAACTCTTTCTCTTGCAGCATCGGTCTGTCTCCAGTGGCACCGAACCGCTCTCTGGGCCAGCTGGACCGGGAACCTCCTCCTCGGAGCGGCTGTGGTAGCGACGGGATGCTTGCGTGAGTAGCTCCGCTTGTCGGCACGGGGACGACCAAAGGACAATCCAAAGAGGGGACCATCCAAAGAGCAGGGAGGGGGTCCCTGCTCCTGGGGTGCTGGCCCAGGTGCTTGTGTAGGAGGCAAATCTGCTTTTTATGATCTGCGTTGGCTGGCGCACGTCAGCGCGAGGTGTGGAGAAGTGGGTTTTTATCAGAATTTCTTAAAGCTGATGGGTATCAGCTCTGACTTGACAAGTCTCAGAGGAGACTTGACTATTTTGGTTGGGGGAGGCGATCCAGTAGATCTCCTGCTGGGGTGGGACTGGGGCATGGATTTGCACCGTGGGGATGGATCTGCCGAGCTTTTGGCACGGGGGTGTGGAGGAAGGAGCAAAGGGATCAGGCTTGAGCTTCCCTGAGCACCATGCCCTCCACGGGGCCAAGAGCTGCAAAACACAGATGATGCTCTCGGGATGTGGGAGCGACTTTGGGTGCGAGCTGGGGCACGGTGGCCTTGTAGAGATTTGCTGTCCCTGTTGTAGGGTGGATCTGGGGCCAGCGGCGATCTGGGGCTGATGGTTTGAACTTGTGTGGGCCCAGTACCAGAGAGACCTCAAAATAAACGTGCTGGGAACTGTTTGTGCATGCTGCAGGTGTCTGCGGGCACGCTGTGCTGCAAGGGGTAGTCAGAAAGTGGTGAAGAACTCTTCGCCTTTGTGTCAAGCCTCTCTGGGTGGACAGATAAGGCCGTCACGGCTTGTTTTGCAGGAGAGACCACTTCCGTAGCGGTCAGAGGCTACGGGGCTTTCTGCAGCCATCCAGTTTGATGCCTCCATATCTCGGGTGCTATCTCATGCAGGGTGTGGAGGGGCCACATCCTGTTGCCAGTGCAGAGCAGCAGTGCGGTGGAGGCAGGTCCAAGTGTGGGGGGACAGTAAGCTCAGAGGTGGTGACCCTCTACCCCAAAAGAAGACGATCTGGGGTCTGCTCTGGGTTGGGACCCTGAGGCCAATTCTCATCCCCCATGAGATGCTCAGATCAAGGATTGGGGCGAGCTGAGATAACAGGAAGGATGAGGGGAGGGCTGGAGGGCTCTGAGCACCCGCTTGGCATCACGATCCATCCCAGACGCTTCCCTGCAGCGCGCTGGGGCCGAGTGCAGGTAGATCTCAGTGGGCATTGTGCCTGGGGGAGCCTGTCCCTCTCCCTTGCTCCATCCTTCCCTTGCAGTTCTCCACCAGCAGTCAGAGAACCCAGGGAGCCACAAAAACGCGAGCGGGAACGTAGGAGATTGCAACAGCACCCTGGAGATCGTCCGCTTGGAGCTGAGGAAAGGTCTCTGCTCATCAAAGCTGCAAGGTAACTGCCCTCGCCACGAAGAGATCAGCTTTCCCAAAAACTTGTAGCACGCCCAAATTGGAGAACCAAGCAAAGCTCGGGGCATCCCCGTGTTCCTGGGGAGCAAGCAGGACTTAAACACTTGTCCTTCTTTGGATGTGCAGGGGACAAGGTGGCTTCTTGGTGGCTGAATGTGGCACTGATTGTCTTTCAGAGGGTGAGGGGTGCAAGCTCTGCCCCATGGGCTGGATGCTGCGCAGGACCAAGTGCTATTGGGTTGCTGACAGGACCAACCCTTGGAGCAAGAGCCGGGAGGACTGCGTGAATCGGGATGCCCAGCTGCTGATGCCGGCGGACCAGGATGAGCTGGTAAAGGGATCGGTGGCATCGGGGATGTGGGACGGGTCCCAGGACTGCGCCTGAGGGGCTGGTGGCACCTAGGGAAGGGCTAAAGGGTCACCTAGGAATGTGGGGTCAGCACCCACCCCTGTACCCAAGCCTCCAGGGTGCCTTTGCCAGCATCAGGGTGTGGGGGGTACCGGCGGGGCTCGGTCCTGGGACAGGGGCTGCGCAGGCACAGGCTGGAGCCTGTTTTGGGCTGGCACACTGGCATCAGTACCTTCCCTCTCCCCAAAACAGGGTTTCTTAAAGAAAACCATACGGAAACCCACCCGCTACTTCTGGATCGGCCTCTCCATCCCCTCCTCTGGGAAGAGCTGGACCTGGCTGAACGGCTCCCTCCTGGAGCAGGGATGGTGAGCACTTCAGGGAGGGATGGGTGTCGGGGTGGGCACCTCCACTGTCACCCGAGGGACCCTCGTGCCGTGACATGGGCTCCCTCCTGCATCCGCAGGTTCCGCGTGAGGTCCTGGTATAGAGGTGGGAGCTGCGGGGTGGTCAGGGAGGACGGGATCAGCTCCGACAGCTGCAGCTCGGCGTTGCAGTGGATCTGCCAGAAAGAAGCCACCCAACTCTGAGCCAGGGGCCGCGAGCTGGGCTGTGGCCCTGGGAGACGCTCGGGGACGGGCCAGGATCAGGCCCTCAGCGGGGGGATGCGGGAGCCGGTGCTGACGTTGCTGTGCACCAATCAACCCCTGCACAAATTAATAACGATGTTAGCTGGGCTCTGTTGTGTGGTGTTTTCGAGCAAGTTTGCTAACGGGGCGGGCTGGAAAGAGCATCCTTCTGTACCAAATAAGCCTGCTTGTGCACGCACGCCCTCGTGCACGCCGGACCTGTCCCTTTCTGCCCAGCAGCACTCACCCTTCCACGGCTCCAGGGTGCACCAGGGCCCCCATCCAACCCCCTGGGGAGATGCCTTTGGGATTTCTGCCCAGCGTCCCCCTCAATCTTCCTCCTGGACCGTCCCCATCCTCGGGTCATGCTTTCACCCCAGGCACGGCACAACTAACCCAGGAGAGGCGGCTTGTGCCAGGAAGGGACTGACGGGCAGCGGAGGAGATGGATGCTCGTGGCACAGTGCTCGCAGCAGCATTGCAAAGGCAGAGAGGAAGCGCAGCGGTGAGAGTGTTAGGGTTAGAAAGGAAAAAACAAACAAGGTGGGGGGATTAAAAAGAAATCCAAAACTAAACCCCTAGTAAGTGAGCTCGCCGCGAGGCAGTGCCTGGTCCGGAGCCCAAGGAGGGCAAACGCCCGAAACCTATTTTGCTGAGCAGGGGAGGGGGAGAGGGGATGCAGGATACGGGGATGGCTGCAAGTCTAAGCTGCAGCTGCCACATCAGGGGTGATGGGGAGGAGGTAAGAACCTCTCCCTGTAGCATGAACCTCCAAAAATAGGGTTTCCCCAGCTCAGGGCAAGCTGCAAAGCTCGGTGGGACTGCCCCATGGTATTGCACCACCTCCCCTCCCCGCTGCATGAAAACAGCCACCTGAACTGGGATGGTGGTGGGTGAATGGACTGGGAGGACTGGGAGGGGGCTGTTTGCAGCAGCCCTGATGGCCACCCTTCCACATAGCCACACCGTCACTGCCCTCGCAAGGGATGCAGTGAGGTTTCTTCACCCATCATCCAGGCTGGGCTTGTCCCTGCGACCCGCAGCTGCTCCTGGGGCTCCTGCAGCAGCACCCGGTGGTAGGTATCAGGATTGGGGGGGCCCTGAGAGCCCCCGTACACAGTCTTGCACGAGCAAACACACCCCTGTGCAGACACACGCGCGTCCCGGCGCTCCTCCTCCTGCCTGGAGCACCTCCTCTCATGAGCTCGCTGCGCTGAAAACAAGAGGTCGCGGACGAAGGGGAGAGAAACCACCATCTTCCATCAGGTACAAAACATCACCTTTGTTGTTCCTCAGCTGTTCTTACTCTTCCCTGCCAGTTGCTCTGCAATTATGATGAGGGGGTGGGACACCCTCCAGCTTGTCAAGCCCAGAAATAGTTTTGTCTGCAGCGTCTGTCACCTGGCACCAGCTGGGATAGACGGTGGTAGCTTTGGCCCCATGTTTGGGTTTTTTTAAAGCACTTTTTCTGTAAAAGGAACTATGAGCCTCAAGTGGAGAAGAGAACCTGGCCAGGGAGCTAGCAAATGTTTCTTTGTGGGGAAGGCAGATGGGATCTGTCACCTAAAAAATGTCTGTGTCGCTCTTGCAGGTGAAGATGCTGATGATGGGCAGTGTCAGCTGATGCGCTTGGGAGGATGGTTTTGAGCTGATGCCATCCCCACTGTCCACCATCCTGCCTGCCCTCCCCTGGGTGGTTTGGTTTTTTTTTTCTTGGTGGAATTTGCTGAAGCAGCTTGTTTAATCCAAAAGGGAGTGTGAGTGGGTGGGAGTAATTTGAGGCGGGTGCAAAAAAGCTGGGAGAGAGGAAAGGAGGGGAAAAAGCTCCAAGGGGGGAGATGTGTCTCTGCCTCCATCCCCCTTTTGCTCCTTAGGTTGGAGGACACAGAGGTACCAAGGCGGGAGCAGAGGCAAGTCAGCAGTGGTAAACACTGCAGTAATGAAATTGGCTTTGACCTGGTTTGTTTTGACAGTGCTGGGTGTGGAGCGCTTCCTCTGGGTTTTACTTTCATATATGGCTGCTCCGAGGCAAACCTGAAGGCTTGCCCTTGCCAAATATTTCTTTAGTTCTTTTTTTTTTTTTGGCTGGAGAATGTACAGAAAGCTTTGTCCCTTCTGTATTTCTCTGTAGGAGGCAAGAGACGGGACAGCAACTCTCAAGAGACTCTCAGCCCCTCACCACCCTGGGGACACCCTGGGCAGGACAATCCAAGGATGCCAACCTGCCTCCACCAACCGTCGGAGCAATGCTGTGTCCAGGCGTGGGCTGAAAAGCCTTGAGCTGCTCGGTAACAGAGCCGGGAGAGCTGAAATTAGTGGGCTTCCTGACGTTGGCACTCACCGCCTTTCCCTGGGACCGAGCGGTGAGTTACGGGGCATGAGCCAGGGGTAAAAGCCTCAACGAAAGAGGGGGTAAGAGAGTGTTGCGTGGTGGGAGGTTTGGGTTGGACCGTGGTGGGAAGCAAGTTTAGGTTTGAGCCTAGTTTTAATTCTGGAGATTGCCGTGCCGAATCCAAGGGAGAGGGGAATTCTCAACGGAGGAAACTGGACAATGACTTGCCGAAATCATGTTACTGCTGCTCAAGCTCATGTCTTTATCTGGCCTCATCCCTTGGTGTGGTGCATTACATCATGGAAAAGTTGAGTGAGCTTTTCCGGGTCCCTAACAATCAACACCAGCTGTGAAGTCAGAACAGAGAAACCACACCTGATACTGATCACATCTAAGCAGTAGTGTGACTTGCTCCCACTGTATCCCAAAAGCGTTCAACCTGGGGATGTCTTGTAAGCACCAGTGGGTGCTTTGCTCTGGTTCTGCAAGTTGCAGCAGAGCCTGGCCGGGGTTTGCGATGCAGGCGCTCCCCCATCTCTGCGCTTGGCTTTGGGGGATAGAGGAGGGTGTGAGATTAACTGAAAAACAAATAATATGGCAACAGTGATAAGGAGGTTTCTAAGGCAAGAGTGCTGGTCAGACAGAAGTGTCTTTTATCACGGCATGCAGAAGGGCGTGGGTTTCAGCAGCTGCTTGGTGTCTGTTATTAGACGCCTCTGGTTGTTTCCAGCTTGCTGGATTCTTGCTGCAGTACTATACGTAGGGGATAAATTTGGGGATCAGGAGCAGAAAGCATCCCTCTGTATGTTTAAATCCCTCATCTGGATGGAGGTTGTAGACACAGAGGGGGGGAAAACTGCAGTTTTTCCTCTGCCGCAGAGGAAAAAACGTGCAGTGGAAGTCGGTTGTTCAGTGGGAGCTTATCTATCCTCTCCCAGCAGCTGGAAACCCCAAGTTCAGCAGCGGTTCCCCCATGAGTTTGGACTAGAAAGCTGGCGTGGAAAAGCCCGTTTTCTTTTGAGCGTGCGGAGGGTGAGTTGGGAGCCTGCAGAGAAGGGCACCGAGGCTGCCTCACAAAGCCCTGCAGATGGGAACCCCCTAACTTCATTTGGGGGCAGGTTTTTTCCCACCCTCTAGCATCTTCCCCCTCGGCAGTCCACTCCCTTCTCCCCTGGGACTCCCGCTCCAGCTCCCCCCAGGCTGTGGGTCCCACTTTGGGGTGCTGGTGACCCCAGGGCGTCTCCTCACAGCGACACCTCGCTGTGTCCCCTGTTGCATGGGATACCCCTGCAGATAAAAGGTGGATTTTTCTTTTTTTGCAGTAGTATTCAGGTGTTGTCAGGGCACGAGGGATTCAGTCCTGTTTGCTGCGTGGATTCCTCGCTCCTTGGGTGTTAGACAAAAGCACCTTTGATTTATTTCCACGTGACACTTGCAAAGACATTGCTTCTCTCACTGGGCAGCAATGTTTTCCCCCTACCAAGGCCGTGACCTAGAACAATGTTCGCCTCTAATATTTTTGACATGTTTTTGGGACAGAAAAGTCCTTTATTTCCCGCAAGTCCAGTGTATTTGGGAGTATTTCTGATAATGACGTTCTTCCTGTTGGTGTTTTTCTCTCCCTCTTCTTCCATCACCCGTTTTACTCCAAAATGCGCCAAGCTGCAGCCTGGAGCAGGAGTAATTTGGTTTTGGGTGTTGCGGACAGTAGCAAAATGCTACCTCAGTTAAACCCTATTCCAAATCAGATGTTTTGGGGAGAAAAAAACCTATCTTTTTGATTCTTACCTTTCCAAACGCATGAAGGTGGTCCTTACCTGGAAAATATTTGCACTTTGGACCTGCCTCAATTTGCAGCAAATATAATTTGTGTTTGCAGTGCTGATATTAAACAGCAGCCAGCTGTGCATCTGATGTCAGGGTTGTATGTGTAGTTTTAGTAAATACGGAGCTCTTTGTAGAGCAACCAAAGCTGTAGCTGTCCGTGACTTCAAGGGCTTGTTGATAACAGCATCTGCAGGTTTTTCTATTTTGCAGTGGTGGATTCTTGTTCTGTTTCTCTGAGCTTTTTCTTGTAAATGCGAATGTGCCACGAATAGCTTCTGTGGGACTGATTTTTGCATCTCTGAGGAGAGACCAGAATCTGTTTTGCTGTGGGAAGAGGCCGTGTGCAGGGAAAGGTCAAAACGCAAAAGAATTTAGGAAAGCGGTTTGCAAGAACAATGTAGAAAAATATGCTCTCGTGGGAAGTTTTGAGAAGCAATAATTCAAAGTGGACGCAGGCTGGGATGTGAAAAAAGGAGAAAAGAAGCTTTGAGGAAAGTAAGAGACTTAGAAAAAAAGTGTTGTGACGAGCAGCATTGAGGTTTTGGGGGGATTATGAGGTTTTTGTCTTTTTAGTGACAGCAGGAGCATCCTGGCAAAGCCCTGGGACAGAGAAAGACCTGGCTGGTGCCGTGCTGCGGTCTTGAGGTGTTCTTGACCCTGCTCACCCTGTTGCTGGTGGAATTGAGGGACGCGCTTGTCCCCGGAGGGTGCCGCAGTCCCCTCCGCGGCGTCAGGGACGGCAGAAACATTTCATGTCGCAGGTAAGTAAGCGCCATCCTCTTTCCTAGAGGCTTTAAGAGACGCCTTGCGTATGATGGGGAGATGAGTGGGTGGTTTCTGTGGGGACGTGGCTCAGATGGGTTTGAAGGGCCATCCAGCACCACGTGGGGTAACCTGAGGGTCCTGGAGCAGGGATGGGAGCTGAAAACCTTGCAGCGGAAAAAGTGGGGAAGTAATTGAGACAACACCTCTCCAGGGGAAACAGAGCTGGCAGAAGCCCATAAAATCGAGGATGGCTTGGAAAAACAAAGTAGATCCTGGTTTCCTGAAGGCAGAAATTATGTTTCCCTTCCTGCACTGCATGTAAACCAGCTGAAAGGGCAATGCTGTGCTTTTTCCTTTGTCCTGGGAGAAAAATACCTGGTGTCAGCCGTTTCCTACTGAATAACCTCACAGCATTAGAGGTAACTCGCTTTATTTGCACAGGCGAAGACCCAACTGCTGTAACGATGCCCTCGCAGCAGAGAGCAGAGGAAGGGACCAGTAAGCACTTGTCTTGTTTTGGAGACCTTGTTTCGGCAGTCGTGGCTGGGCTTAGCGTTACGTGGGCAGCTAAAGTGTAGTTAAAATAGCTGGGGTGAGGGGGAGGAGGGTGTAAGAAAGGCAAAGCTGTTTGCAAGCTGCGGGAGGCGCGGGGCAGCCCAAGCTGTGGCTCTGCAGGACGATGCCCATCTCTTGTGGGTGGGGGGGGGCTGGAGAGGATGCAATGAGGTCAGGCAGCCCTAAAAATCCTTGGAAGCTGATGAAAGCAGTGGAATGCACCCCCTGAACTGAGCCTGCACCCCACTGTGGCCCCCCACGTGCTTTGTGGCTGTATTTAAAGATGTTGAAGGCAACCATGGGGGGGAATACAAGAGCTGCGGGGAGCCTAGGGTGCTCTTTGTGCCGTGGGTTTGCTGGCTGTGCCTCTTCTGTGCGGTCTGTCCCCAGGTTTTAGCCTCAAGTGCATTAAAGATAAAAAGGTCCCCATCGGGGTCACTGTGGTCGTAGCAGCATTGCTCCTCACCATCATCGCGCTGGCGGGTAAGTGGCTGAGGATGGAGGTACCCACCACCAAAGTCCTCTCCTCCCCTGGAGAAAACCCAGCGGCATAAGTCACCAGGATGTGTTCTGCTTATTTCCAGCTAAGAAATGCCCATCCTGTCCATCCTGCCCCTCTCCCATCCTTTCCAGCTGCCAGGAAAATGGGATTGGGTACGGGGAGAAGTGCTTTTACTTTGTGGAGGACGAAGCGGGTTGGAACAGCAGTCAGATCTTTTGCCTTTCTCTTGGAGCCCACTTGGCCACCATTGACACCCAGGAGGAGCTGGTAAATGAGAAATGCCTGAGGAACTCATGTGCCAATGGCTTTTGGGAAGCAGATTTGGGATTCCCGTGGAGGGTGTAGAGCGAAGATACTTACGAAGCTTGCTTTTTCCTCCGCTAGCGTTTCCTCTTGCGCTATGGGAGCTCCTTGCACTACTGGGTCGGTCTCAGAAGGGAAGGCTCTGAACCTTGGAAATGGTTCAACGGGTCTCTCTTCAAAAACCAGTACGTCCCGTCTTCTTCTGGAGAACTTAACCATGTCCTGGGCTGAGATGGGTCAGGGACTGAATGCAAGAAGACACATTATATACATATAAATTTAATGAGGTGGGAGCAATTAAACACCACTTTCCTTGCTTGAGCTAAAGCGCTTGGACCGCAGTCCATGGATTTGTGCGACGCAGATGCTGGCAGGGGCTTGAGGGCATCCCCAGATGAACCCCCTGGGACCAAGCAACTGAAAATATTCCCTCCTTTACGGAGTGGGAGGCAGTTTTTGTTCTGCGTGGGGCGGGTTGCTTGCTGGGAAGGGTGGTCCCCGCTCCTTGCAGCACCGTTAACCCATGTGGGAGATGCTCAGATGCTGATCTGAGGCTGACAGCAACCTGTTTGCTTTCCTTTGAATTTTCCTTCTCCTGTTTGGTGCAGGTTCGATGTCCGGGGCAAGGGACAATGTGCCTATATCAACCTTGATGGGATCAGCAGCGACTGGTGCTCCCGGATGAAATACTCTCTCTGCAGCCACCCGCAAAAGCGCCTCAGCGGGATTCAGAAGAATTCAGAAATCCTTCTGAATTTCACCTGAAATTTCCCCCTCGGCAGAGGAAATCAACCACAAGATGCTATTAACCCCACACGACATGGTAGTGGGTGTCTTGATGGTACATATTTATTTCAATTTTAGCTTATAAAACTAGAAACTCCTCATGATGATGACACGGAGCCGTGATCAAAGGATCCTTACTGTAGTCTGAACACTAATGTCTTTCTAGCTTTTGCAGTTGCAGAGGGACTTGGGAATATTCAGGAGGCTTGGAAAACTCCCTGCTTTGCCGGCAGCTGCCATGCTGCAAAGCTCAATCCTGCTGGCTTTGGTGTCTTTTGGTTTTGGGGGGATTTGGAGGAGGTGGAGGCGAGGGGCAGAAATGCAAAATGGAGAAACGAAGCAGAGTTACTTTGGGGTCCTCCTGGCCAGCGCTTGGGAGAAGACCCCAGCCTCGGCGAGGAGCCGCCGAACCGCTGTTCTGGGATGTGTTTTAGCATCCCGGCAAATTGCCCAGCGTCGAGTCCGTCCTGTTGTTCCTCGTGTTGTTTCTTCTGGCTTTAAATCTCGGTGGCCTCTTTCTGGCAAATCCAGTGCAACGGGGTGCTGCAGATGTGGGAGCGCAGCTGATCCCTCCAAATCGCGGCACAAGCGTCCCCCTCTGTGGAATCCAGCACGGGAGACCTAGAGAGCACCGTGATGGCAATCAGCCTGGCGTCATGCACTTGGACGCGGTGTTCCCAGTAACTATTTTATCTCCTTAGTGTGTGTTTTTCCCCCCCAAAACATGAACCACGGCAGCAGTTGTCAGCTCAGCTGCGAGCAGGGGAATGTACCACCCATTTGCCTCTTGTTCTTCCAGCTGCGTCAGGGAAGCAGAAGTGTCGGAGGAGCCTGTGCTCCCTGAGAACTTGCTTCTCCTCCCCAGACCCCCATGTGTGTACTACTTGTCTAATAAATATTAGCTCTATCAGAAACTGCTTTTTTTCTACATACTGGGGTCACTGTGGCTATGACAGCACCCCTGCCTGAAAAATATCACCACTGGGGCAATCTTCTTGCTTTTTAAGGGATTGAAATTTCCCTTTGCATTTGGGCGTAAAATAACAGTAACGGCTTAATTGCTTTTTCCTCTTTTCTCCCTGTTTAGCAGCTGGGCTGCAGAGACTGAACCCGTGTTGCTCTGGTTTAATTTGCTTCCATGAGTGTTGCTGCTGGCTCCAGAGGGATTTTGGGAGCAGCCAGGTCTGTGGTGAGCATGGGGCTGCAAAATATTTCCCCTGGGATGTGGTTACGGCAACCTACTCGTGAACTGGAACGGGGAGGCACTCACAAGGCTTTCTGTAAAGGGGATCCATTCCACCATATCCACTCTTTCCCTCTTGTCCGGTTGATGCTCAGCCCCATCCAGGCTCTGGAGGTTTTTTCGATCATCTCCCCGACGAAAGCCTGGGAGAGGAGGGATGGAGGCTCAGAGCCAATCGCCTGGGGTGGAGACCTGATCCTGCCCATGGGGATCCGGTCTGGGATGAGCTTGGCACTTCCCAGCTGCAGACTGGGGGCTGGAGAGGTCGGTGGGAGCTTTGAAAGAGGTGGGAGAGCAGTCTGGGGGTGATGGGCAGGGAGACAGCATTTTTTGGGGTGATAAAGGAGCCTGGCAGCCCGTGTGTGGGGCAGCATGGTTTTGCCCTCCTCCCTTAACTTCCCCTAAGCTCGGATTTATGTGTTGTGGGGGGTTTTTTCCGCCTGAAATCCCTCCTGGCAGTGTGGGCTTGGGCACTTTGCAAGCCAGGAAGGAAAGTTCAGCCACAGTCTGGAGGTTGTGTGGCTTTTTGTAGAAAGCAAAGCTTAAAAAAGCCAAATGCAGGGGCAACGCTCGAGCCTTTCTCCCTCCCCAAGTTATTTACCTTCTCCTCCACGCTCTCCAGCATGACCAGCTGAGATTGCTGGTCCGAACAGTCGATCGCCACCTCCTCCCAGGTTTTGGGTTTTGTGGAAACCCAGTAGCACTTGGCTGCAAACGGCTGCCAGCCTGCGGGACAGCTGGCAAGCCGAGATGCCTGCGGCAGAGGATGAGTATGAGTGGTCCTTTGTCCCCCTGGGTGCCACGGGGCAAGGGGCAGAGCTGGGGGCACCAGGCTCTTGCAACCCCCCTGGGACACTCGAGGCTTTTCCTGCCCTTTGAGCCCCTCCGGGTGCATTTTTGGAAAATGTGGGCTGTGGCCATGCTGGAAAAATCTCCCCTGGTATGGGGGGAAAGCAAGAGGAGCAACAGAGGAAGGCGTTGAGGGCATGGGGTGGTGCAGGGAGAGAGGGTGATGTGGATGGGGCAGCAGTTGGGGAGGACTGGGGGGTCTTGGGGTGCTTTCCCAATGTTCCTGGCTTTGTTGTTCCCCACTCCCATGCGGAAAGGGAGCACCCCTAACAAGGTGGGGTCTCCATCCACAAACTCAAGCTGTGGGTGATGCTGAGCCACGGTACCTGTTGCATGGTGGCTTCTTTGCTCGCACAGCCGCAGCTGGAAGCAATCCAGGGAGCATTTGAACTCCGCGATGTCCCATCGGCTGGTGTTGGTCAGGCAGCTTTCCCAGGAGCATGTGTTGGCCGGGGCCTCCATTCCCTGGTTTGGGATGGGATCGTTTCCACGTGAAATGAGGACGGATTTGACCCGCAGCATCGTGCTGCTGTTGAGGCTGGAGGATGCAACTGCTGGGGTGAAACCCCGGTGCAAAGCAGCCCTTGGGGATGATGGAGCAAGGTGCTGCCCGGGGACAGGGCTCTTTGGGGGGCACCCCTGGGGTCTTTGCAGTAGCCGTCAGGGTGGAGAAAGGGACCTCTATCAGCACAGGCTCCAAAAACATGTAAATCAGCCCATGCATGTCCGTGGGGGACATACTGGTGGCTTTACCCCTCCTGCCCATCGGGGATAGCCACTGCCAGGGGCAGGAGTGGCCCAGGAGTTGCTCCCTGCTAGAAATAGGGGAGAAATCTGCTCCAGCCCAGGCAGGGGCTGGGATGTGATGGATTTGGGGAGACTTTCACCATTTTGAATGTCAGACCCTGCCACTCACCGTGTTGCTGCAGCAACCACGGCACGACACCCGCCAGGACCGCGGTCCCGACCCATACAGCTCCCAGCAGCGCCCAGTACCACCAAGGACCTGCAACAGAACCCATACTGGGAGTGAGGGAGGAAGCAGCTCTTCTGTGGTCTTTTGTCCTGTTTAACAGCCTTTGTTTCAGCAGCCATGTCGCTCTGTGTAGCGAGAAAACCTTGCCGAGTGTCTGCGGGAGCGATGGAGCTGAGAAAACCAAGACTCCTTGCTCCCTTGTCCAGGGAAGCCGTAGGGAGCAAACCTGCAAAGCCTCGGAGCCGGGAGCTCAGTGCCTCTCCTCCCCTTGCTGCACCCGCAGGTGCCCTAGGGAAGGGAAGAACCCAAGGCAAAGCCCTTGGGATGCTCCAAGAGATGGGGAGAGTTTGCCGGTTGCTGCACGACTCCTGCTCAGCATTGGAAAAAACTAAAAAGCACACAAAGTTCTGCACAGAGGGGTAGCGGTGTCCTTGGGGGTTGGCTGTATTTCCCCCCCCCCCCCCTTTCCAAGAAAATCCGGCTATGGAAAAGAAACCCGCTCCTCCAAACCCCCTCCATCACCGAGCAGAAATCCCGTGAGGTCGGGAGGAGCCCAGCACCCGCTGTGCAACGGCACCGAGCAAATTCACTTACCGGAAAGCTTCCCGCAGCTGCCAGGAGCTGAGCGCGGTGGCACATCTGGCTTGGCACAGACCGTGGTCAGTGCCACGGCCGCTCCCTGCCTTTGAGGCATTAAGGTTCAGGCCAACTGAGGGTTGGTTTTTTTCTCCCCCCTGGAGCAAAAGCGAGCTCGGAGACCAGTAATAGTTGTGGGTTTTGTGTCTGGAGTCACAGCTAAAACCCCCAACGTTCGCTGTTGCGCCCCGGCTGTTGGTGTCTCTTCACTCTGCTCTTCCATCAGCTGCGGCAGCCCACAAAGAGCTGTTTCCGAAAGCAAAGCTGCTTTTTTTTAAGGTGTGGAGCAGCTTGGGGCAAGAAAAGAAGGTGCCTGAAGGTCTTCACCCGTTGAGGAAAGCACGCTCCTCCTCCTCCCAGTGCCAGAGCAGTGCTATCGCTGGCACGGACTAATATATATATATTTTTATCTTTCCTACCTGCTTTTAGCCAGCAGCAAAGAGGAAGGATGTGATGTGCTTGCAATTTGCAGGATGCCAGTTAATTTTGGGCATGTTTTCTAGCAGCTCTTTGGGTCTTAGCGCTGCTGCCATCCCACTGCAGAGAGGTGAGAAAAACGGAGCTGGTGATGCAGGGAAACACAAAACCTGTTGTGTTCGGCTAGAAAAATCACAGTCGGCTTTGGTTTGGTTTTTCTAGAGGCAAATTTGCGGGAGACTGGGGGCTTGCGCTCTTGCAAATGCTCAAAATGCAGCGTTAAAAATCCTCTTTGGGAAAGGGGAGTGACAAAAAGACCGGTGATGCTCCCCGAAAAAATAAAAGAGGAGGTATAACATACTTTCCTAAGCCGGATTTTGCCTTCAGGGTGGGATCGGGCTCATTAAGAGTTGGATCTCTTGGTTGATCCCCTGCTTATGGGGGTATGAATCACCCTGGAGCTGCCCGTGTTTTTTCTGCTTTCAGCATAAAACCCCAACTTCAACGGAAATGAACCCAAGCTGGGGATGAAGACGGCTGCTGGAAACTGCTCCAAAGAGGTTAAATGCAAAGCTGGGGTAACCCATCTTTTGATAAATCTCAAAAAGGCAGAGATTTCTCCCAAATTGCCTTTCCAACCCCGTTCCCACGAGAAGCCGTTGAATTCGAGCCGTCAGCCACGAGGTGGGGACACAACCCAAACCACGCGCCAAGGGCCGGGAAAACCTAACGGGGTTTAGGTCATGTACCACGAGCTGGTGAGAAAACACATTCACAATTCCCCGTCTGAGGGAACGGCTTGCTTTAACGTCCCGATAACGAGAGAAACCTAAAGGAACCTCTGATCCCATGTCTGCTTTTAGATCTAACAGAGCCTGAGTGCTGAAATCATTATTTTTATTGCAATTATTTTCTCGGCTGAAGAGCAGCTGGCTGGGGGGATATTGGGACGAATCCTTTTCAGGTGTATAATTAATAGGATTAACAACTGTGGGGTGTCTTGGGAGCTCCCCCGCACCTTGGGCTCAAAGCGTTGGACACTTTCACTTGCAAAAAAGGGCAAAAAAAAGCAAACAGGAGGCATCTCCCCATGACGATGGGTAGATAAAAGCGAGGAGGGTCTGGATGGACAGCATGGGAAGCCCAGCTAATAATTTGGGGGGAAACGGCTCCAAAACCTATATTTTTTTTAATTATTATAAGTAGTTCTTGCTCAGTGTTTAAGGTTGCAGACGATGGTCTGATTTGTGGGCAAACCAACAAGTCAGGGGGGTTCAGTGCCTTCTGCCTCCATCCTTGGTGGCTTCTTCATCCAGAGTTGTCCCCAGGAGGAGGTTGGGGCTGGTGGCAGGTGCCACCCGGGGTCTTTTCCAGCTTGTCCCCACGCCAAAACACGTGCTGGGGAGGAGACGAGAGGGATGACAGCTCCGTCTCCGCTCACCCCAATGTGTCCCCATGTCCCTCCTTACCTGGGGACTGGGGACCAGCCACGCTGCCGCAAACCCACCCGCAGCCCCAGTTTTATTGCAGCCCCCGTCTTCGCTGAGCAAATCCCTCCAGTCTCGAAGGCGTGATGGGGATGCTGATCACTATTCCCTTTTTGATATGCTCATCCCCAAATTAATTGTGCTGATCAACATGTTTCCTCTCCCTTTTCCGCCTTTGGGAATTGGAGAGGAAGTAAAACCTTGAAGTAAATTAATTGTCTCCAAGATTTTTGGCTTTACGGGACAAAAAGAGTGATTTTTTTGACTGAATTCTGGTGTTTTATCACCCACCTCTCCCAAGATGAGAGCCAGGAGGCAGAGCACGATGCCGGCAGTAGCCATCCGGATGATGCCGAGGATGCTCAGCCCCTCCACCGCCAGCGTATCTGCAAGCCAGGGCACAGGTATAAAGGATGGGTGAAAAGATGAGGATTTTGGTAGTGAAATGGGACTTAGTGGTGGGGTGTGCCTTGCTGTTGGCTCGGCTGGTCTCTAACTTTGCTTTTGTGGGTTGTAGCACCGTAAAAATGCTCCCCGTTGTTATAAAGTGTCAAGGGTTTGGCACTTTCTGTATGTCCGTGATGAGATGTAGCCGCCTGACACCTCTTTTTTAAAAAAAAAAAACACAAAAAAATCTGAAAAAAACAAACCCCAAACACTCGGCTTTCCCTGGCTGCAGCTCACTATGCCTGTGGGTTTTTGAATTTGCTTGTTCTCTCTTGCTTCCTCTGAAAAACGACCCCAGGGCAAACTTATTCTGCTGAAGCTCTATGTTTCTGTTCTGCTGCGGCACTAAAACAAAGACGGGCCGAAACTTGCTTTTTTTTTTTTTTCTAGCAGGCCTTTCTGCTCTGTTTTATTTTTGTTTCTTCTCATCCCACGGTTTAGCACTTTTTTTTTCCCCTATTCCTGCATTTTCCTCTCCCGTTAGCGCCATTTCTCGCCTTCGCTCCATCTTCTCCCCACCTCTAAATGGGTCTAAATGTGCGTTTATTTATTTTATTTTTTTTTTCCACCCCCCTTCCCTAGGTTACCTCTGCTCACGGACAGGTTGACAGCCATGCAAGCCAACCCCGCTGGGGCTCGCACAGTCACCAGGTAGGTCCCCGCGTCCTCGTCCTGCACATCCCGGAGGGCCAGGGCGCCATTTGGTTGGATGTCCACCCGCTGCCCGTACCCCCCGTCCACTGTCCGGGAGATGCTGCAGTTCCACCCCCACCAGTTCTGGGCTTCCCCCGTGCAACCGTCCAGGGTGTAGGTGAGGATGGGACGGTTCCTGGGGCTGCTGATGAGCTCCCAAGTGATGTGGATGAAGGTCCAACCTGAGCTGGGGGACCGGAGGGAGAAGGAGAGCAGTGCCGTCTGGTTGAGGTGGGCACGGGCTGAGTTGCTGGAGAGGAATAACGGGGAGAAGGTACCTGTGCGTGGAAAGGAGAGGCTCTCCGTTTGCAAAGAGCTTTTAAAGACTGGGATGCCAGTGCAGGAATGGGGTGAGCATGAGGCGATGCTTCACCCCAAACATCATCCCGTCTCATCCCATCCCACAGCACGTGGCAGATAAAGACTCCACTGTAAATCAGTGGAGTCTTTGTCTTGACAGTCTAGCTGTTTTTCTTTTAAATTATCATTAATTTTTGCATTTTGGCCAGACTCAGCAAGCATTTAGTCTCTAGAAAAACCTTCTCCTGGGCTTTCAAAACCTACCGTTTACTCGTTGCACCTCCCCACCCCGCGGGATTTGGTGGGACCCCCCCCATAGCCATAATTACCTTGCAAAATCAGTGTGACCTGCATGGTGCGTGCCACGTCCAGGCCCTGCACCGTCAACTCGTAAACCCCAGCATCGTCTGGCCGGGCGTCCTGGAGCACCAGTGAGGCATTGTAGCTGATATTTGCCCTTGGCTTGTAGGAGTCTCCCACCTCCATCCTATGTTGGCACTGTTGCCCGGAGGTTGTGAGGGTCTGGTTGCACCTCTCCATCGTGTAAATCAAAACCGGGCGATCCCCTGTCAGGAAGCTCCACTTGAGATGGTAGAAATCCCAGGTGGGATTGAGGAGCTGGAGGGAGACAGGCAGGACGGCTTTATCCCCAGGGGAAACCCAAATCGGGTTCTTCAGCGGGGCTACGGAGATGGTGGCAACAGCACCTGCAAGTGGGGAGGGATGAGAAAGGAGATCGTGGGTGGGAACTTTGTGTGGATGCCTTCAAGTTACTGCCAAAAATCTGGATTCGGGGCCCAAGATCTGGGGGAATGTTTCCCACCCGGGTCAGCTCATGCCTCTCTGCTCACTTAGATGGACAAGGCATTGGGTGCACCAGGTGGGACTGAGCAATATTTACATTTTCCAGGTGTCCCCTCCAATTTCTTCCTCCTCCACTGAGTCCCAAGGGAACTTTTGGGCAGCGTCAGATTTACCTTCTTGCTAAGGATGAACTGAACAAACGACCCTTGCTGGAGATTATGGATTTATCAGAGCAAATTCAGGTTTCTTTGAGATATTTGAGCTCACGTTGGCTGTGCGGGGCTGCTTTTGCATCCTCTCCACCTCAAATATTGCTCCGGAGCAAAGAGGCTGGCAGAGCAAAGGGGTGGAGAGGAGAAAAGTCTCCTTTCTGGTGGAGAGGACAAAAATTGATGGAATCGGTGACTGGGAGAGGGTTTTCATGGAGAAGGGGTTGCACGAGTCTCCATGGCCAGTGGTGAAGAATGGGTTGGAGAAACGCTCTGCCCAGGAGAAGACGGTGAAAACTTTCCAAGCTCTCCCTCATCCAGCTTTGCTGCCACCCCAGCCCGGTCTCCGAAATCCCTTCACTCACCCACGAACGCCGAGAAGATGACGGCTCCCCTCATTGCGGCACGGTCCTGGCAGCGAGCGGCAGCCGGTCGCCGACTTGTCCCCCTCACTGGCTTTTGAGGAAGAACGAGGTATTGTCTTTAAATCTCATCTCCTTTTTCAGCTGGGAGTAAAAAAAACCCACCAAAACAAACGCACGCGAAGCCCTGCGCTGGTTTCCGTCCCTGGCAGCATCTTGGTTGTCTCCTGCTCTGCGAGGCGGCAAAGGATGTGGCTTTTCGTGGCAGGCACTCGCAGGATGCCTTTTGGTCAAACTTACTAGTTGTGTCTCTACTGAGAAATTATCGTCCACTACCAGAAAGGCCAAAATTTGAGGTGCAGCAGAAAGGACATCTCTGGTGTGAGATTGCTTTGTCCTTCGCCCACGTCTTGTGACCGTATGGCTGCAGGAGTGCAAGCTTGGGGTGCTTTTTTGTGTGCTTGGTACTTCCAATTCCCAAATTTTGGCGTTGTTTGTGACCCTTCAAGTGAGCTGTGAGATTTTTTTGCATGAAATAGCAAGGGGAAAGGAAAAAAAGCAGCCAGAAATTATCTTCCTCCTTTGCTCGGGCTGGGATGAGGCAACCTCATTGTCAACTTGGCTTGGAAGGTAGTGATGGGGTTGCTGCTATCGTTGTTTTTATTAGGAAAAAGGGAAATAATGCACCCTGCATAAGTATTGAAGAATTAGAATTTATTGTCAGACCACTAGATGCTTTAACTTGAAATACAACAACTGCTGCTTAATGCTCCAGTTACAGAAATAATCCAAATCACCTGATTTTTGTTGAGGCTTACCCGTAATACAGGCACTCCAAAGATGGACCTCTCCTCGGGTATCACGCTCTTTGCCACCCAATGTGATGGCACAGTGAGGTTTTTAGCATCCCGTAGCCCCTGGAAGAATACAATATTGGTGGTGGAGGTTTGCTAGGAGTCACTGTTAAATATTTCAACCCCCTATTTAGTAACTCGTTATGCGTTTTCTTCCTTTTACTGGTCCAGAGGGTTGGTTACACCACGATTACGGATTTTAGCAATTGCACAAAGCTTTGCGAAATTGAGGCGGAAAGAGTTTGTGTTATAGTAGAAGGTCAAGGGAGGGCTAGTTATGCTTTCATCCATCTTTTTCATCCATCGCAGATATTTTGGCAATAGCAGACGGGCTGAGCCATGAGGCCGTAAGTTGCCCGAGCAAGCTTTTAATTGGCAAGGTTGGGTATGAGTGGTAACAACCATCTGCCAGCATTTTCCAGGGGTGGTGGGGTCCTGTGGTGCTTTATAGGTAGTTCTGCAGGTTTCTGCTCCTTTTTATTTTATTTTAAAACAGGGACAAAAGTTTAAAGGGTGGGGGGACTAGCAGAGAAGGGTGACCGATCAAGCCATCTAGGAAACTCAACTCCATCCAAGCTGTTGTTTCTTTCCTCCTCCTACCAAGGAGTAAGGGATTGAAGGGTTTTTTTCCAATGTTTTTCTGTGCAGGTTTTATATCAGCTTCTCTGGAAGCACCCACAGTGCTTCCCACATTGCTTCATATCTCAATGGCTTCCCTCTCGCAGATCCACTTGCAGGTCTCAGAGTTGATCCGGTTGGCTTTCACCATCCCACAGCTCTCCAAGTTCATGTTGCCTGAGACTTTGAACCTGATGGAGACACGGAAGATGAAACAGCTCCCCCAAAAATGCTCCCTCCCATCTCCCAAAGCCCGCCCTGGGGCTCTCTGTCTGCATCTGAGCATCTCCTTGGGCAACGCTCCCATCAGCTGGTCCAAGGGAGCCTTGTCCACCCAGGTGCAGTTTTGAGCATTGACGGGTAGGTGCAGCCCGATCCAGATGTAGTTGGTTCCCTCTGATGTTGGAGATGAAATCCCGGAGGGGGTTAGAGAGGGACCAGTCCTCCCATAACGCACCAGTTTTGGACGCGATGGACAGCCAACCACCCCAACATGGACCCAGTTTAGATGGAAACCTGGGTGATTTACACCCCAGGAAGACCTGGCCCCCTGTACTTTCTGTGTTACCATCTCTTCCAGGTCCTGGATGATCAGCATTTGAGCTCTCAGCACCTCAGTCCTTCTTGCTCTTGTTCAAAACCCAACTCTTGTTAGACAGCCAGCAGCACTTCTCCCTGTACACCATCCAGTTCTTGGGGCAGAGCTTGCGCTCGCTTTCGGCTGCAGGAAGAGATGGAGAAACGTACCCAGATCTCGCGATATTCACTCTAAAAATCAGGCTTAAAGAGGAGCGACCTTCTTCCACACTCCCCGGACCAGCATCACTTTGATGCAGCTCTGCATCTCCTCCCAGTTCCCACCATTTTCTTTCTCATCCTTGCTCACAGACCTCTTATTTCCCTGATTTCTCTTCAACTGGAGGTGGTGGAAGTTGGTTTCTCTGTCTGACACCCATCAGAAACATCTTTTGCTAACCAACCAGGCCTTGGTCCATCCCTTCTCTCCTGGGGATGGAGCTGCCCAAAAACCAACCAGAAGTCCTCAACCCAAAGGACAGCAGCAGCTGGACTTTGCTGTTTTTCAGCAGCATTTATTACAAACCCCTCCGTGCTCTGTTTGTAGGGTACGTGCATCTCGAGGGCATGCGTTAGCCTGCAAAAAAGGCGAGCACCCAAACCTGGAAGGGAAAGGGCAGGAGAATTCCAAACCCCATTTTGCAGGCTGTGAAGGCAACATAGCATGGGTCGGGCAAACCAAGGAGATCACCCCTCAGAGTAACCTCCCTGGTCTCACTGCAAAAAAGCAAACTGTGCTCTGCCATGAGGTTAATATGGATTCTTTTTTTCAATTATTTTCTCCTTTTCTTCAGCACAGGGCGCACCGCGGGTACCTGATAAGTTGTCCTGTGCCGGGTCACGGAGGCTTTGCTTCAGCTGAGCTGAAATTGCCTTGAAATGTGTGTTGCTGCACTCCCAGAAAACTACCAAACAACGCTGGTTGGTTTTACAACGGGCACGTTGGGTGGGGAATGGGGGAATTGCAGCATTGAGTTGGGAAAAATAAATTCATGCCTCTGAGGAGAAAATCATCTGTAAAGGCTGCCGCCCCGCGTGTGCAGAAAGCCCTTTTTCTCCATCAAAGTAGAGTGTCTCGTAACTAGACGTTGCTATGGCCAACCTAAAGGTGCTATTTAATGGCTGACTCAGGAATTACGATGCTTTTGCTTTAAGAATTTGTTTGAAAGATCGGTTTCTGGCAAAATTTGTCATTTTTCACAGGAAAAAAAACAAAACCCAGGCTTCTGGAGAAAACTTCTGCCTTGATCGCAGAGGAACTTGGCATCTGTTTTTCTGCTGGTTTAAGAGCATTTTGTTGGCCTGAATGTACGGGTTGGTGTGTTTGGAAAGCTATTGCCACCTGTCCAGGTGACTTAATGCCGTGTGCTGTGTGTCCTGCAGCGCGCACGTGTCTGCAAGAGCTTAGCCCAGGTGGGAGAAAATATGAGTGTTTCTTGCAAATGAGCAGGTGGCTGTTTCCAACGGAAACCTGCGCTTCTTTTTTCTTTTACTTCTGGCCACTCCTCCTAAATCACCAGCGTTATAAGTGGGGCGTGGCTGGAGCAGGGTGGTTTTTCATAGGAAGAAGGGTTTCTCAACGTGCTGATCCATACCTTTGGTAATGTTGCCTTTTGCGTGGCGCAGGAGACGTGGAGGGAGAAGAAGGATTAGGGACAATGCATGATGCAATTGAGTTTCTGAGGCACAACAGCTGGTTGTTGGTACGATGGGGCAGCAAAAGGCTGTGCAAGACAACCAACCCCCCCACCAGGATCAGTGGGAGGGTTCCCCCTCTGGTACTTACCACGGATGCTCAGAAAAATCACAGCTGAGGCCAGGAAGAGGCTCAGCAGCAGCAGCACGGCTGCTTTGTAACAGCCTCGGTGATGGGATGTGTCTGGGGATAAAAACATTTTGGAAGACTTTATGGAGAAATTAGCAGAGCTGAGCGATGGAAGAACCAGTTGCAGGCCACTGGGCTCCAGTGCTGGGTATCCCCGGCTGTATCACGCTTATTTTGCTGGTGCAAGGTTAAACGTAACCCCAGCGGTGCAGGCAAAAAACTGCAATAACAGGAGTTGCGCCATCCTAAGCATTGGTGGAAAAAAAAAAAAGGGAGCAGAAAAAAGGAGTAAGGATTGCTAAGGAATTAAATTTCTTTGTATGGGTTTCCAGGGTAGGCAATGCCAGACTGGCCATTGTTTAGGGAGATGAACCTGGAGGTGCCCAGAGGCTGAAGCGCAAAACCGATGGACAAAATGCCCCCCAAGACCCTTGTTGAAATTTCTCCCCCCAAAGGCACGGCTTTTCTCATGTCTGCAGCAATGCTGACTGAGGGAAAGTCCAGGGGAAGGGAAGAGAAAATGAATTGCAAAATTGCTGCTGCCCATGGTTTCTTCTCATGGCCATTCTGGCTGAGAAGATCCCCGGTACCTGGGTCCATCATCGTGGGCATCAGGGTGGGGTCCTTCACCTTCAGTTTGGTCATGAAGATGTAACCTCCGTCATCCTCCGTGGCTGGTGTCAAGGGCATGCTAAGTGAGTGATGGATGGAAAAGGAGGGAAGCTTTTATGGGCAGAGGTGGTGTGGTTAGGTGAAGCTGGTGGAGGAAACCCTCGTTGCTCCTTCTGCTGCACCAGCATAGCCCTCTGCAAGATGCAGAGGGGTGGGAATGGACCTTGGGGTACTGGGGACAGCTTGCAATGCCTTTGCTCGGGAGGCTGCTGAGGTCTCTTCCTTGCCAAGAGAATCCTGGAGACCCACCGCTGGGAAACATGAGGAACCTCAAGACAAGAGAACACTGGATGCTAAAGGAGAAATTGCTAGCAACCTTGATGATGTGGGAGCACTCATCCTCCTCCCAAAGTCTTCTGTGCTCAACCATGAAGTTGTGAATGTGTGGGGGTTTTTTTGCTTTTTTATTCTGCCTGTTCTCAGCTTCGGGAAAACCCTGCCTGTCACCTTGAGTGACCTCCTGGGTCTGGCACCCTTTTTTTTTTTTCCATGTGCTTGCCTCCACACTTGATGGCATGAAAATCACCACCCTAACCCAAGCAATGGCCTCCCAGGACCAGCAATGGAGGGATACACGAACTTTTGATCCCCATGACCCAGCTCTGAGTCTTCAGGTTAGAGCAGTTTAGAGTGGGGGTGAGTTAGATCTCACATGCCGTGGTGGTATTTTCCCCAAATACCAAAAGAAGCAGCAAGACCCAAAGTCATTTCTTATGACTCATGGTCTCGCTGCCTCCTCGACTCATCTTTCCTGTGGAAAGCATCCTGGGCTGCGACGGATTCTTTCTCTCCCTGGGTTCTTGGCTTGCACATGAGCATCTTTGTTGGGTGCATCTTCAACGGGTCAAGGTGGATCCCGGGCTCCCGGGCTTGTGCTTTGGGTAGGTGGCGATGAGCATGGCCACCTCCTCCTTCCCTGGGGACATGATGTCTGTGGTCAGGGGGCTGGAGTACCCCACACGCCCTTGGCATGCTGGCGGGAGGAGTCGCACCGGTAACCCCCAGACATGTCCACAGCCAATAATAATGGTTTGCAGATGAATGAACGCTGCTCTAACCATTTATAATATTTATATTAATTCTTTTCTCCAAACGGGAAGGGTGGATGGTTTCCTTGGGGAAAAAGGGGGGCCATCGTGGAGGGTGCAAAGAGCCTCCCACGCCCCAAAGGTCTCCAGTGCTCAAAGAAAGAGGGAGACCACGCAGAGCAGTGATGTGGATCTCCAAGCACACGTTTCCAAGTGATTTTAGGGCAGACACCGTGGGGGGGGGGGGTGACAAGAAGAAATGGTGTGTTGGACTCAAACCCAAATGCGTCTGAATAAGAATGAAAATATATCTTGATCTCCCATCCTTGCTGCAGCTTGCCCTGTCTCCCCCTTTCCCCGTGCACCCCAAGAAGAGCCTGGCCCCATCTTTCCCGTATCACCCATCAAGCAGGGCAGGCAACCCCCGGTTTGGTGAGAAATGAAGAAATTATCATTCCCATGAGGCAGGGAATGGAGTGAACCAGGATCCGGTCAAGCTTCTTGTCCCTGAAAAACAAACCCTTTTTTGGGTGTAAAAGATGCTGTTTCAGGCGTGTCTGCAGCCAGATAATGTCCCCAGACCTCAGATGCTTACTTCTGCGATGACAGCCCCAGGGGCTTTCCCAGGACAGCTCAGAGAGTCTCCCCATGCTTTTTCTCACCATCTTCAATGCTCTCAGCCCTTTTCCCGCTGGGTTTAAACTCCCGTCTTACATCTCCTTCTCCTTGGAGCATTTTTCTCATCCCTCTGGGCTGTTTTTTCTTGGAGCCTGTTGCTTTTGCTCCCCGACGGAGAGCAAAAGCACCTTGTTTTTTTCCTCCGCCGTAGCGAGAAGAGATGATTCAAAGCCACGTTAGCGTGGCCTGACCCCGGCTTTGCATGCAAAGTGTTTCAAAGCAGCTTGAGAAGCTGTCAGAGAAGTTGAGAAATGACCGCAAACCTTTGGGGAGCGAGGGGAGCATGGTGCCTTCACCATCGCCCAACTGCAGGGCTCTGTTAAAAATCCCCGCTCGGCTGGATTTATTCAGCAAAAATAATAGGAAAAAAAAGATCCACTTCCTGCTTGGCACCTCTTGAGCTTAAAGCAACTGCTGGTTTCTTGAGGTTTTCCTTCACCCCTTTGCTTTGCCTATGAGCCCAAGAAGGCACCCCGAGGTCAACGCTTGAACTCGTTGGTTGCGACCGAGCGTTGGAACTGCAGCCGTTGGCGGAGTGCCTCACCCCTCCCCACACACAGCAATACTCGAGCAGAACCAGGAAATAATAACCAGCCCGAACACCATCTACCAGTGAGGTAAGTTACAGGAAAAGTGTCTCCTTGCCTGCAGAAAGTGGGGGCTGGCTGGGTCAGTGCTGACTGGAGTGAGGCTGGGGCTGGGGCTGGGGGGACCGCCTGGGGAGAGGTCTCTTATCTTTGGGGGGGCTGAAATAATCAACCGGCTAAACTGAAAGTAGCAAATTGAAGGAAAGGCAAAAGAACAAAAGAAAATCACTACTGTTCAGCTGATTTTGTCGAAGATTTGCCACCACGGGTGCCCTGTCTCCCCTTGCCACTTCTATTGTGGTTGTTTTGAGTTTCTGGACGTGTGTTTTTCAGCTGGTTTTTAATTTTTTTCGCTCTGTTTTTCTGCTTTGTAAACACTTATCAGTGCTGCTTTTTTTTTTTCTTCCCCCCTAGCGCCTTCTAGCTAACAGGGTTGCTTTCTCTGGCAGGGAATTAAGAAAATCGCAGTGAAAAGAGGGGAATAATTGTATGATAAAAAGGACTTAAATTTGTTTCAGTTAAGTGGAGTTAATAACGAATTTTGGGGAGCTGGAGTGGATTGGCTGGAAACCGCAGTGGGCTTGGGAGGGATAAAACCTGGGCAGGAGCTCAGGCTGCCCTGTGAGATCTCTTAATTGTTCTTTTTTTGGGGGGAAGGTGAAAAACACAACCCCCCATGGGGTCTTTTTTAAGGGAATTTTGTTTAATTTTTACCATCGTCGTTACAAAGCAGTGCCAAAAGCAGGACAAACGTTTTCAGCCTAAGAATGGGGAAACTGAAAGCTTAGACTGAGGGTTTTTTTTAGTCTCACGTCAGTACTTTCATTTCTCAAATATTGTCTCAAAACTGCGGCAGTAACAGCTCATCTAGCTCAGGGCTGAAGGGTTTCCAGCTCAAACCCTGCTGAGAGATAGGACCAAGTCTGGTACCCAAAAGTCCCGTGGAGTTTTGGGTACCTCCAGGGCTGGGGAAGCAGCACCCCTTCCCAGCCCACTCTTTTTACGACTTTTTCTCTTCTCCCCTGCCAAATTTAGCCCTAAAAACTGTTTCTGAAACACTATATCCGAGCATATCCTCATGCACTGCGTTTTCCTCCTGCAAATCCCCTGTGCGAGGGAAGGTCTTTGCACTTTTTTCTGTCTGTTTAATGACAACCAAGACCTGCCCTACGTGGCTTTAGATCTTGTTCCCGGAATGAAAGGTTATTTACCAAGCCCAGCTTCTTGGAGCGTACACATGACAGAGGGAGGGAATAAAAGCTGTTTGAAACTCATTGGCTCCGGTGTAGGAAAACAAGCCCTTTGCTCGACGCCATTGCAATGCACCAGAGGAACTGAGATAGTTTACTCCAGAGAGTAAACTAAATTTGCTGGGTGCAGCTGCTAGGTATGCAACTTCTAAAAGCAGCAGTAGTTTACTTTTCAACTCGACTTCCTTCCCCCCTGGGGGTTTCTTGGGGGAGGCCAAACCATGAGCTCCGCTCCCGCCCTGCAGCAACGGCTCCTGACGCCTTAGCGGAGTTGGGTCTTTTCATAAACACTTAGACTCTCTTTAAACTGTAAATAGTTAATAACTTTCTTTTAATATCTTTTAACTTTTAAACTCCCTTTAAACTTGCCTTTTTTCCTCCTCCTCCTCCTCTCTCTTTTTCCTCTCTTTTTTAATCTCTTTTTATCTTTCTCCCCCTTTCTTTATCTTTTTATCTTTCTCTCTCCCCCTCTCTTTTTTCTCCCCCTCTCCTTTTATTTTTCTCTTTAACTCTCTCCTTTTCCTCCCCCCCCTCTGTTTCCTCCCTTTTTATCTTTCCCTCCCCCCCTCCCCCCCCCCGTTGCTTTCTCCCCCTCTCTTTTCATCTTCTCTCGCTTTGTCCTTCTTTGTCTTTCTTCTTTCTGTCTTTCTTCCCCCTCCCAATGTCTTTTTAGCATAGGACAAAGGCTCTCCCCGCTGTGGCTTCTCATGGTACCTGGTGCCCCTGGTCTTGGGGTGTCGCAGAGGCCAAAAAAAAGTCTCCGGACAGCTTGATGGGATCCCACAAACGCAGGAGGCATGGCTGGCTGCGGACTTTCTCAGTGTTTTCCTTGTTAACACGCAGCCTGAGCAGCTATCCCCGCTGAGGTGGGCGAACGCGGACGCCTGGGTCCAGCACTTCTCTGCCCACCATGGGGAAAGGATCCCAACAGCCAAATTCTTCAGACCAAGACGAAGTGTTGAATCACTGCCAGGATGTAGAGAAAGAGTACAAATGGGGTAATGCTGCAGAAAAAACCCAATGCTCTGGGTGAGGGCAGGGGGTGGGAAGAGCATCTCGCTCCGGTGGAGCACCAGTGGGATGGGGACAGAGTTTTTGGGTGGGTGCAGATGGACCCAAGCACATCCACCCTAAATTTCATGATGTGGCCACCTCTAAATGCTGAAAAGCCTAAATCCATCTCCGGATCCTCAAACGCAGATTGGTGCCTTCGAAGGACACAGGTCTGCTCTCCCCACCCCATGGGCAGCCCCGTGAGCCTCTGCGAGCTCTCCCCATCCTCCCAAGCCCCCAAAACGTCCCTGTCCTGCCTGGGGCTTGGGGTGGACTAAGGATCCAGCAGAAAAAGGGGAAAGGACCCAGCCCACACTCTCTCCTGCTCTTTCCTCCCCCAGGGTCCAACATCAAGAAGCCAGACAGGGAAAAATCCGGCTCCTCACGGGTTTTCATCCCTGTGTGCGTGGTGCTGGTGCTCATCATCTTGGCCCTGCTGGTAGCTGTGACTGGTGAGTCCCATCCAGGCATCCCTCATAGGGAGGATTTGAGCAAGACACCTCTGTTTTGGGGAAGTGGGGGGATCCCAGGATTTTCCCAGCATCAAGGGATGCTCCCCAAGCAAAGCACTAAGCTTGCTTTGGGGGGCACCCCCTTTTTTCCCTAAACTGTGATCCAGGCACCCTGGGCCCTCGCTTGGTCACACCATTCCCTTTCCCAAGGGCGTCGTCCCTAATTCCACCCCTGCAGCTTCTAGGAAAAAAATAATAAATCCCATTTTCTTGCTTTTTAGGGCTGCCCATGCATCTCACTCAGCTTTTTCTTTTTCAGCTGCCCATTTGGGATCCCCTTTGCTTCACCCGGACTTCTCCCACGTGTGCCCAGATGCCTGGCTTGGTTTCCAAGGGAAATGCTATTACTTTTCTGAGTCTGAGAACAATTGGACCACCAGTCAGGAAAGCTGCGAGGCCCTGGGAGCTTCACTGGCCCTCATAAGCACCATGGATGAACTGGTGAGAACTGGGCTAGAGCCCCTACGTTAGCACCAGGGTGAGAAACATGAAAAACAAACAGTCAATAAAAAAACACCCCACAAACAAAAAAGAGGAAGGAAAAAAAAAAAACCAAAGAGCAAAAAAAACAGACCAAAGACCTGCTTGGCCCCAAATTGCACCCAATGCTGTAGCCAGGAGCAGATGCCTTGGGGAAAGCACCATCTCTGGGTGGGGTGATGGACACAGGTGGAAAAGAGGAGGTGGGGAAGACAAGACTAACTAAAACATGATGTTTCTTTGCTTTAAAGACCTTCATTAAAAGATACAAAGGCGAAGCTAACCATTGGTTTGGGCTGCGAAAGGAGGACAACAGCTGGTGGTGGGCCAATGGCACAGCCTTCAACAACTGGTTGGTCCTTCTGTCCATGTTAGATGCTTGGGGTTGGCAACTGGGGCAGGTTTGGCTTCTTGGTGTGGATGGAAATGGCCCCGGGGGGCTGTCGTGTTTCTTCTCCCACCTTGGATGGGATTTCTTAGGGTCTGGGATGACCCATCCTGGGATGGGGACCTTCTGCTGCCACTGTGCTCAAGCAGCCCCTGGTTGGGAGGTTTGGGATGGACCAAGGATGCTGCACACCAATCCCCGATTAGATACCCTCAGCCAAACACCGCCCCTTCTCTCCCAGAGATGAAATCCCAGCTTTTTGTAATTTTTTGGGGGTAGCTTTCTTCTTTTCCTCCTTTTCTCGCACTCCTGAGCGTGTCGACATTGCAGGTTCGAGGTGAGGGGCAGTGGACCCTGCGCGTACCTCAACCAGGAGAGGATCAGCTCGTCCCTCTGCCACACCATGAAGAACTGGCTCTGCAGCAGACCGGACGACTACGTCCTCTGGAAGCAAAAAGCATATCCAAAATAAAAGCGCATGTAAACAGGAGCTTCATCCCCGTTCTCTGACGAGAAGGACAGCTATGCACATATTCCTTTGGTAAATCCTTACACCTCACTCTGTCACCAACATTTATGACTGTGTTTTCATGAGACTTTCTGCTCAGGCAAGCTAGATTATCAGTGATCTCTTACTTCTGGATCACTGCATCAGAAAAAGCTTATCAAGGCTTTTCTATGCACTTTCGAAAGCAGTATTTAGCCTCTAAGCCAGCCAGAGCCATAATTCACATGAGTGAGCAACTTAATTTCAGAGAATAGATGTTCTTCCTCTTGGAAAGAGGGGAGGGTGGGGAGGGAATTTGGTAAAATGGTGGATTTGGATGGGTTTGGAATGTTTTATATTTTTTTGGCAAAAAATAAAACTACCATAACTAACAAAAACAAAAAACACAACCAAAATCCCCAACACCCCCCCCAAAATAAAAACCCAAACAAAACAAAATGAAAAACCCCAAAACCAACCAAAAAAAGCCCCGAACAACAATAAAATAATCCCAAAACAAACAAACAAACCCCCCAAAAGACAAAAAAAAACCCCAACCCCAAACGCAGCTGCCTGCATCAGTCCATGTGCCGGTGCTCTCAGCTGCGCCCAGGGAGATACCCGCCTGGTAGCAGACCCCTTCCCGCAGCCATCGCTCAGGAAGACTTTTCTTAATTGCACTTCGCAATATTTACCACACATTTTGTGGCACCCGTGCTCTTATTTACGAATCTGTGTTATTCCAACAAACTGAAGCGAACCAGTTTTATAGGCTTTTATTGATGCCGTAGCTCTATCGACACAGCGCCAGGGGCACGGACCTTTCTGGTTTCCCAGCTCGGGGGCTCATCTGCGCCCCCAAAAAAATTGTCTTGACCCAGGTGGGAAATGCATTTGCAAACCCTGAAATCCCCTGTAGGGCTGTCACGGTGAAGGCGGGGCTGGCTTCACCCCAAATATTGGCGGTGAGTGTCTCACAGGCTCGGCGTTTCGAGAGGGGCATGTGTCAGAGGGAGGCGTTGCATTGCTCTCCGTCTCCCACCATCGATGGGGAGAGCTCTAAAAGGTCTTTCTGGCAAACCCACTTGTGTTCGCCGCCACAGGTATCGACCTCCAACACCTCATTTTTCAGTGTCCCGCACCCTTCATCCATGTCCTTCAGGCTGCCAAACCTGCAGAACAAAAATCTTATTGCCCGAGAGGAGCAAACTCTTCCCAGCTTGCAGAAGAGGGGAGGTAGGGGGTTTCTCCTGCCCTTTTTCTGCACCATCTCGTTGTGCTACGAATGATTTCTCGCTGGTGGGTTGCCCCGATTTGAGGGCAGGTTGCTGTGCTTGCTATAAGATCTGCAAGGAGCATGCGTGCGCCGTTAAAGCTGGTTGCACGGGTAGGGTGGGAGGTGTTGAGTTACCGTGCTCCATAAACCCAACTCTTGGTCTGCAAAGCTTTGGCAAGGGGAATATGAGACCGTTGCATAGACAGTGAAATCGTGGAGGGATGGGTTGGGGCGTGCACCGGCTCGAAATGGAGCAAAGCCGCGTTTTAGGCTGGCGGATTGCGGCTACACTCACGTTTGGGTGTTGAAGGATGTGTTGTCCACCCATCTCCACTTCTTGTGGGATGATATCAATCCGATCCACACCGGCTGTGTGCTTCTGCCTGTGATATTCTTGATGTACTCCTGGGAAAAGGAGGTGACTGGAATTTCGTGGGGTGCAAAGCCATCTAACTCATTTCACCTCCAAATAGATGGGACACGAATGCGCCCCGTGCTTTGAACGCCACCAGGCACCATCTCTACAGGCAGCTCTGGGGGGGAAATAGCTTAAATTCAGAAACAGAGACGAAAGGACTTTTGGGTCCTTTCCAAGCCTTCTCCTCTGTATTTACCTTTTCTTTCTTGTTCTGGAGCACCACCAGCTGAGCATCCTGATTTTCGCAGCCCTTCTTGCTTTGAGTCCAGTTTCCCTCTTCCTTGGAAAGCCGGTAGCATCTTTCCCCGTGGAGCTGCCAGTCCTTGGGACACAGCTTGCAGCCAGCATAGGCTGAAGAAGAGAAAGAGCTGTCCGACACCCCGAAGGGTGGTCCAGATCTTCCCCAACCGCCAGCTGAAGGGCACCAAGGGCTTCCCCATCCCACACCCCGGATCTTTCCCCAGCCTTGAGGTTTTTTCACATCGTTGGGGGTTATTTTCCTGCTCAACCACCGGGGAGGAGGAGGAAGACTGCGGTGGGCTGAGCACACGGCCGCTAACGGCTGGTTGGGGTGGAGGAAGGGTGGTGAGGAGCCTCCTTCCTAGGGCTGGCCCTGCTCCTCCGTGGAAGAGGGGTCAGCAAAAATCGCACGCAGAAAAATAATCCTTCCTCGTGCTGCTCCTCTTTCTTTGCCAAAAAATCCTCAGTGGACTCACGGCATCCCCGGGGGCATCCTTGCAGCCGGGTGGGAGGGAAGCCCCATCAAAGGTCCCACATGAGCCTCTCCCAGCAGAGCCGGACGGGAATAGGGGTTACCTGCGGGGCTGTCCCGCCGGAGCTCGCAGAAATACCGGATCAGGGATGAGATCAGGCATCGCTCCGTGTGGTTCCTTCCCCACCGGCTTTGTTCTGCACCTTGCCGGGGAACGCTGATCGTCGCTGGCTGCAGACAGCCCTGAAAAACTTGGAGGAAGGACCTGGGGTGAGAGGCTGCGGCCGTTTTGGGGGTAAAAACCACAAAACCAGGTAGGCCTGGGTTTGATTTTGTGCAACCCTCCTTTTTCCCCACTGCGGTCGCACCCGGTTAATCAAGGCAGCCTGCAAAGCATGGCTTGTACCCTCCACCCTCGTTTAAAATCGACGGGGCTAAGCCAGGTTTATTTCCGAGGGGGTCGACTCTCGGTGGGTGATGCATCTCGTTGGCTCCCCACGGGGCAACCTCGTCCCCTCCAAAGGCTGAAACGCTGAAATAAAAACCCGATTTCCCCTCCAAGCTGGGTTTTGAGATGCAGATAAGAGCTGGTTACTCACCCTGCACGCTCAGCACCACCACCAGCACCAGCAGGATGAGGTTCCCCAGCCCACTGACTTTGAGGAGGACCCCGTGCCACCGTGGGCACAAGGCAGGAGCTGAAAGAGGCCACATTTGCTTAAAAAAAAAAAAAAAAAAGCACATTTTCAAGTGCAAAAGCTTGGGTTTGTTTTTTTCTTTTGGGTGGGGGGGGAGCCCCTCTGTCAAGCCAGCAAGTTTGAGCAGAAGTTCACAGCTGCTTGGCTTCCTCTGAAAAAAAATAAATCCCCGCCGATGAGGTCTAGAGGTTGGATGCAGAAGTCAGGGCATCGCCTAAGGACGGTTTTGCAGGTGGTGGAGGGGCCGCAGGGAGCCTCAAGAGCAGCCTTGGGCACCCAACGATGAAGCTTTAGCGGACCTGAAACCTTCTGAAATTGGCTTAATTTAGGGCAGGCGAAACCCGCTCGTGGTAGAGACGGTGGGACCTGGGGCTCGCCAGATCTCGTCTCCACCAGGATCCCAGATGTGGTCTCGGCCGCTTTGCCTCCCGTCAAGGTGTCTTGGCTCACGTTGGGCTTCTTGGAACCCATTTTGGCCACCAAAGGGAGGGGCTCAGAGGCAAAACTGTTCAACCTCCAGATGTTTGCCGGCTTCCCCCACCCCTTCCTTGCTCTTCTGCCCCTCCATGCAAGCCAGGATCCCACCTTAGAGGACATTTAATCCACCCAACGCTCTCCATGTCTCTTGGAAACCTCAACGTGGGGATGGAGAAGCAAGCAAACCCAAAGGTCTTCCCAAAGCAAGCAAAGCTTGAAATAAACGCTTCCCCCGCACCAAAATAGCACTTACCCTGACGCTTCTCGGCAGGAGAAAATCCATTCCCAGGATGCCTTAAATCGGCATAAACTATTTCCCCAGCCATGACCGGCTCAGGACATTGCAAGAGCGTCCCAAGAGTGAAGTCATTCTTGGGCCACCTCTCGCCTTATAACCGACCTGCTTGCCTGCGTCCGGCCCCAGGAAATGGCATTGTCTGGGCCTTTTATCTTCTTTTTTTAAAAAAAAAATCTCTATCCTACAGCCTTCCCTTGTAAATGAAGGTTGGTGAGGGGGTAGGTGTCCTCTGGGCAGGAGGGGGTCGCGTAGGAACACCGACGGGTTTAATGGTTGTGCCGAGCAGCTGGGAAAACATGCGGCGATGAAAGAAAAAGATTTTTTTTAAAAAAAAACCTTTAAAGAAGGTTTTTGGGGTCAGGCTGAAGCGCGTCAGGGTCTGGCTGAGCGTGGTTGCCAGGTGAGGAGGAGGCGGCCGCTGGTCGGTGGGTCTTCCCCAGACTATCGGCCGTCGGTGGCGTGACCGGGCCCGACCGGGTATGGCTTCTCCTCCTGCTCCCGCCGGCTTCGCCCCCCGGCCGGCCTGGGGTCGCCCCGCGGCAGGGGAGCCGGCACGGCCGGGGTGCCCGGGGATCGCCCGCCTCGGGGAGAGGCAGCATCTGCTTTTCCTGCCTGTTCCCCGCATTAATTTAATTTAATTTAATTTAATTTAATTTCATTTCATTTCATTTCATTTCATTTCATTTCATTTCATTTCATTATTTTATTTTATTTCATTTTACTTTATTTTATTTTACTTTACTTTACTTTTTCATTTTATTTTGGTTTATTTTATTTTATATTTTATTTTATCTTACTTTATTTTACTTCATTTTACTTTATTTTATTTTATTTTATTTTATTTCATTTCATTTCATTTTATTTCATTTTACTTTATTTTATTTTTACTTCACTTTATTTTACTTTACTTTTTTATTTTATTTTGTTTTGTTTTATTTTATATTTTATTTTATCTTCATTTTACTTTATTTTATCTTTCTTTATTTTACTTCATTTTACTTTATTTTACATTATTTTATTTTATTTCATTTTATTTCATTTTACTTTATTTTACTTCACTTTATTTTACTTTACTTTTTATTTTATTTTGTTTTATTTTATTTCATATTTTATTTTATCTTAATTTTACTTTATTTTATCTTACTTCATTTTACTTTACTTTATTTTATTTTATTTTACTTTATTTTATTTTATTTTATTTTACCTTACTTTACTTTTTATTTTATTTTGTTTTATTTTATTTTATATTTTATTTTATCTTACGTCATTTTACTTTATTTTATCTTACTTTATTTTACTTCATTTTACTTTATTTTATTTTATTTTATTTTATTTTATTTTATTTTATTTTGTTTTGTTTTATTTTATTTTATGTATTTAATTTCATTTTCCTTTACTTCATTTTACTTTCTTTTCCTTTACTTTCTTTCCGTTAGTGTTGATTTTCAGCCTGCAAGCGCGTCCTCCCGCCCCACTGCGGGGTCTTACAGCCCCAGTCCCGCGGTTCCTCCGGACTGGGACACGCTGACGGTTGCGCGAAGCAGCCAGCGACTCCCAGACTCCGCGGAGCTTTTCTCCCTCGCTTCTCTTCTTTTTTATCGGTGTTAACCCCCAAACGGGGTTTGTCCGGTCCCACAGCACCCCCATCCACGCCTTTAGGCAGAGGTAGAAATGATTTTTTTTCTCCACGCACCCAAAAGGCAGCAAAAACAAAAAAAAAAAGCAGAAATTTGCCCCATTCCCTGCGGGCTGCAAGAAACGGGTGACAGAGGAGAAACCCAAAGGTCCCAGCGGGAAAAGCACTGCCTTATTTTTATTTTTATTTTTAAAAGTATTTTTATTTTTAATTTTTATTTTAAAAGTATTTTTATTTTTAAAGTATTTTTATTTTTATTTTAAAAGTATTTTTTATTTTTTATTTTTATTTATTTTATTTTTGGTTTTGGTTTTGTTGCATTTTTATTTTTATTATTTTTATTTTTTTATTTTCATATTTTTATCTTAATGTAATTTTAATGTATTTTAATATAATTTTTAATTTTAAATTATTTTATTTTTATTTTATATTTCTTTTTCATCTTCTTTTTTTCTTTTTTCTTTTTTTTTAACTCTCTTTTTAAATTATTGTTCTTTTTAGTCTTATTTTTTTCCACCTGCAGGCTTTGTCGGCCTCGTGGAAAGTTTTTGTGGTGAACCGCTCTTACACTTTGCTCTTCCTGCGCACTGCACGAGCGGTGGCTCTGGTGCCGTGTGACCATTGCTTAAAAAAAAAAGAAGACAAGAAGACAAGAAATTAGTTTTTTGGGTAAAAACTCGGAGTCAGATCTTTAATTGCAAGAAGACTTTTTTTTCCGGTGTTCTCCCTCTTGGATGCATTGGCTGGATGATCCCATTTATTGGGGGGGAAGGTTTTAATAGGGGTGCGGAGAGAGAGGATCCGGTCTCAGCTCGACGATGCGAGTTGGCAGGAGGTGCTGGCATGGAAAAAAGATATTTTTATCCAAAAAAATCATCAAATGGACTGGGGGAACGACCTGCTGATGGCACCTCCTCCTGGCAGCGTCCCTGCCGTCCCTTCTGGGGTGCCCCGACACCCTGGAGCAAAGCGCGCTCTCGCGGTGTTTCCCCGACACGCACCCCAAAAATCAGCAGGTTTTGGGTAGCTAAAAAAAAAAACCCTAAAAATTCCATTTCCTGGAAATGATCCCCAAAATTTCCATTTCCTGGAGATGCAGGAAAAGGAGGGGAAGTGGGTGCAGGGTGGACGGGAAATCGCTCCGGGTTTGCCCGTGGTCCGGCAGCTCCTTCCCCATCTGCCCCTCGAGGATCCTCACAAAAATCCCCCGGAAAAAAAACGAATAGCAAAATAAAAAATTATTTATTTTTTTAATACTTTCTCTTTCACTTTTCTCTTAGCCGGAGACAGTCGCGCCTCGGCATCCGGCTCATTCCCGCCGGCCCCATCCAGGTAAGGGGGTTTGGGTGAGCTGGGGGGGCTGGGCTTCAATTTTCATTGGGGGGAAGAAATTTTAATTGGGGGGAGAAATTTTTAATTGGGGGAGAAGCTTCTAACTGGGGGGAGAAAATTTTAATTTGGGGGAGAAGATTTTAATTTGGGGGAGAAAAGTTTGATTGGGGGGAGAAAAGTTTGATTGGGGGGAGAAAAGTTTAATTGGGGGAGAAAATTTTAATTGGGGAGAAAGTTTTAATTGGGGGGAGAAGATTTTCATTAGAGGGAGAAGATTTTAATCGAGGTTTTAATTAAAGTTTTAATTGGGGGGAGAAGATTTTAACTGGGGAGAAGATTTTAATTAGAAATTTTAATTTGGGAAGAAGATTTTAATTTCGGGGAGAAAAGTTTGATTGTAGGGAGAAAAGTTTGATTGGGGGAGAAAATTTTAATTGGGGGGAGAAGATTTTAATGGTGGGGAGAAAAGTTTGATTGCAGGAAGAAAACTTTAATTAAGGGGATAAAGCTTTAATTGTTGGGAGGAAAGTTTAATTACAGGGAGAAAACTTTAAATAAGAGGAGAAAATTTTAATTGGGGGGGGAACTTTAATTAGGGGGAAAAAAACCTTTAACTATGGGGTCAAAACTTTAATTGTGGAGAGGAAACTTTAGTTGTGGGGAGAAAACCAATGTCCTGTTAAAAACCACTGCTCCTCTTAAAAAAACAACGTGGTTTTGGTTCAAGGCAGCAGCTTCAAAAAAACCCAAACCGCCCGCTGCCTACTTTCTCACCTTGCTGCGTTCCACCGAGGGAAATACTCGTCCCCTGGAATTTATGACGTTCGCTTTCGTTCCCCCACGTCATTCTTTGTGCTGCCCGTTGCTATTTCTAACCGGTAGCCGGAGGATTTACAGACCCCACAGTACAGAATCGACATTATAGGGGTAGAAATGACATTTTCTGCGATGAGTTCCCCCCTCTGCCCGCGCTCTGTACCTTGCTGACGACCCCGATCTGAAAATCCTACGGGAGGCTGAGGACCGACAGCTTTCGTGACACAGCTGATAGGTGAAACTTTGCTTGACAGGTGAGGCGGGAGCACCTGCGGAAGGCAGAACCCCCAAAATGAAGGAAACGAGGGATTATTCCGGATTTTTGGGTGTGGAAAGGAGCAAGCGGGCAGGTAACAGTAGAGCAATGAACCGAATAATCACCGGGTTTTTCTTTGTTGTTAAATACTTCTGTAATTTGAGGACAAAACCAGCTGAGGTAAGGGAGGAGGGTGCAGGGGAAAAAAAAAAAAAGCACTTTTTCTAGCACTTCCCTCAAAAAATTTTTGTCGATCAGCAGGTGGGATTTTTGCTCTAAACTGTCTCGTTTCAGGCACTTTGGGTTATTCTCACATATGATGACTCCTCCCTCAGGCACTTGAGTCACTGTTTCTTTTGGGTCTTTTTTTTTTTCCCCCAAAGGTGCCAAATTTCTGCTTTATTCTGAATGAGGATAAAGGAATTTTTGAACAACTGAAGCATTAAAAGACCCCAAAAAATACATCTGGGGTTTAAGCCCAGTTTAGACGCATCAGCAAAATATTTATTAATCTCTGCCTTCCCTTCAACACTGCCTTTAGTTCTCCTGACTCTTCCTCCCATCTCCATCATCCTCTTGGTGCACAATAAGGTAGAAAAGGGGCTTTTGGGGTCTTTTCCATCATCACTCTCTACCCAGAAAGGGACTAAGATTTTGAGGAATTATTTTTAATTTTTTTATTTGTTAATTTTTTGATTTGTTGGATTTTTGATTTGTTGATTTTTTTTGATTCGCTGATTTTTTGATTTGTTGATTTTTTTTTGATTCATTGATTTTTTGATTAGTCGATTTATTTTGTATGGCTTTTTTTTTCATTATTTGGCATATTCAGTTTCTGACTTACTTTCTAATATTATTTTTGCATGGGGGGGGGAGGAAGAGGGGAAAGGAGGGTTTGTCCCTTGAGATTCGGTTCATGTGATAGATGGGGAAGCTTAAAAGAAAAATGGGGAAAGGCCCACTGGGTGAAAACACTGAGATTTTTAGGTAAAACCCTTAGGAAACAGAATTTTCTTTGCTCATGGTGAGGGGAAAGAGCATGTTCTGGATCCCAAGACCCAGCGATGGAGTGGCCATGACTCAGATCATTTGCAAGACCCAAAATGTTTCAGTTTAGGTGGAGAAAGAAGTCCACTGAGCTTTGACAATGAAGTAGAACGCAGAAATTAACACATAATTTTAATTATGGTGCATTTCAGAGCCGGAGTTTACAGCTGGAATTGGGGAGGAGACACTGTTCCCCTGCTAATGAAGAGTTCCCAAAAGTAAAAAAATACAAAATCTTATTCCATACGGAGAATAATTTTTGATGTTTCTCACCCAAAATGACAGCAAATGGACATCAAATGATGCCTGTCCTTTAGGAAGGCTCTTCCCAAAGATGCTTTTGATGAGCAAGAGCTCAGATGCAGGGCTCGGTGCTCTCCACGATGGCCTGATATGGGGAGATTGCATTAAAAGTCCCCTTTATCCTCGAGCAAAACAAGGAAAAACCATCTTTTGGGCCAAGAGCCTGGACCTGGAGCATGTTGCTCCCCTCGGTACCCCCGCAAAGGCATTGAAGGTCTCTTCTCCTGCAGGTTACAGCCATGAGATGAAGCCGGAGGCGCGTGTTGCCTGTCAGGTGGCGATGGCGGTGCTGTTCGTAGCTCTGCTTGTCACGGCCATCACTTTTGCAGGCGAGTATTGAGGTTTTCCTCTCATGGGGAACGTCTCTGAGATACTTTGGGTTGTTGCATGTGTGCCAGATCCACCTCCATAGTCCCAGGGAAGACGCAGCCCAACCCAAGAGGCCGTCCTCTCCAGGAGAGGGACGTTTCAATGAGCAGAGAAGCCTTTCTACATAAGACCAAACCTATCTCCTCTGTGTAGGAGCTGATGTCATCTAGAAACCCTTAAAAACCAACAGAAAGAACCATTTCACGGGTACAGTCATCTGAGCTTTCCCAAAGGTGTTTTTTTCAGAGAAGGGGCCACTTCTCTGCTGCTTGCCCAAGCAGCAAGAGATGTTGGCATGAGTCCCACCAAGCCAAGAAGTCTGCAGGAACAAGAGAAGTTTTTCTCTCTCCTTCGCCCATCACTGCTTTTGCACTGATGACAGACAGTGATACTTAAGGGCACGTTTAGGGATAGGGCTATTCTGGAAATCCTCTTAAAACTTGCATCTTTGAAGGCCACCACCCTGTGTTCTTCTTTGAAGGTACAGCACCCACATTTCTTGTCCAACGCCACAAGCTGGGCCATGAATTGAGCTTGTTTTCTCCCTCCAATCCACCCAAGATTTCTCTTGGTGTCTTAATTTTTCTTTCCTGCCACCATTGAGGCAGATGCAAGACTTTTGGAGGCCATGGGGTGGAGGATGACCTTCCCCACCTGGAGAGTCAAGGGGAAGGTGCTGCTCCTTAACGCTGCTGTTCTGTCGACGACAGTGCAGGCTTTTCAGCCTCGTCCCCAGCCCTGCTTTCGGTGTCCGTTCGACTGGATCGGGTACAGAGGAAAATGCTACTATTTTTCGGAGGCTGAGGGGAATTGGACATCCAGTCAGGACAACTGCTCGGCACTCGGTGCTTCCTTGGCCATGCTCGACAGCGTGGAGGACTTGGTAAGGAGACAGGAGGGCATGCTTAACATGGGGGGGGAAAAAAAAGCCACCAACGTAATTGCCACCTTTTGGTTTCTTTGACTGCTCTTCCAGGATCTTCCTTGGAGATCTGGGGTGAGGAGATGGGGAAAATGGTTTTCTTGAGGGTAGGTCGTCACGGGTCTCCTCAAATTTCTCACCAAAGCCAACCGATGAAAGGACTATAGCAAAAAAGGCCCCGTTTCTGCGCAATAATGAAGCTCCACCTTAAAGATGACACTTTTTGGTAGTAGATTGAAAGGTTCAAGCGCCAAAGAAACCCTAAAGGAGCACGAGCAACTGGTAAAATGTAGATTATTGTTTGGGAGGAGGTTTCTGTAGATGGTGATCTGCTGGGGATGTCCCAAAGCCCCGTGGCCTGCCGTAAAGCCTTTCTCTCTCCTCTTTCTCAGAGTTTCGTGATGAGATATAAAGGAATCTCGGAGCACTGGATCGGCCTTTCACGGGAAGATGAGGAGCAACCGTGGAAATGGGTGAACCACTCACGTTTATCTCACCTGTGAGTCTATGTTCGTCATCGTTATGTCGTTGGTTGGTGTTTCCTCCGCCCCGAAACATGCATTTCTTCTGACGCTTGGGGTGGATCCAGAGGTAACAACGGGACAATGACGCTTGGGAAAGGCACCGCTGCATCCAGAGCTGGTCTTCGTTTTTCCCTTTGAATTGAGAAGTGGAAGCGGTGCATTTGGCGGGGAAAACACTGTTTGTTAGATTTTTATTTTTAAAGAAGTTTTTTTTCTTGCAAAGCATCAGGTTTCTTATGGCCAATCTGGACTGCTGCCAAAATAGAACTTATTGGGCATCAATATTGGCATATTGATGCCCATGAGAACCGAAGAGGGGGAAAAAGGCCAACGTGTCATTTTTCTCCTTTTCCCTGCTGACCCCATCTAAGGTGGGTTGTCTCATCTCTCCTTCCAGGTTTCAGATTCGCGACGATGGCCTCTGCGCCTACCTGAACGACAACGGGCTCAGGTCCTCCCACTGCAGCACCGAGAGGAGCTGGGTTTGCAATAAGCCCGAGCTGCAGAGCCCAAGCAAGGGCAACGGGACGAGACGGGCTCAAAACCTTTGCGTCAGCTCCTAAGGGGCTGCAGGGAGCGCTCCTCAAACCCAAATACCCGGTGCACAATAGGGAAACAAAAGAAAACCTCAAAAAAACCCACAGAAAAAGCAAACTCACGGAAAAAAGCCTATTGCCAAAAATCGCTGAGTAAGAACCAAAGTTATTACATGTTTGCGTTTGTCAACCCAACTTTGCCTTATGACCAACGAAAAATATCTGGTGATGACTCACAGCACCCCTGCAAGTCACACCTGGTAATGACTCATTCATAACCCCACTGCCATTAAAAGTCAGAGCAAGAGGAAAGCCATAGCCGTACTGATGACCCTGGGGAGGACGTTGGGAGGGTGAAGCTTAGCGAGATGTCTGCAGCCTTGCATGGTGCGACCAGAAAAATGGGCAAATGCCATAGGATTTTAGCTTTTCCCACTTTTTGTGGCGTTAAAGCAGCAACCTTCAGGCTTGGTTGGCTGAGAAAATCTTCCCGACACCTTATGAGTATGTGGAAATGCTGCAAGGATGGACAATGCTTGCAAGACCTCCAAGGATTTGCTGCTCTCATCCTCGGGAAAGCCCAAGCTAGAAAGCAACCAAGTCAACTTGTGACCATACGTGGCTCTGAATCAAGAGCAAGATGAAGGTGAAGAGACTTCCACGCATCAAAAATCAGATTATTCTCTCCAAGGACACAGCTTTGGGGGTGGGACAGCGGCAGGATTGGGGAGGATCTGCCAAGTCAAGGTTGGAGCGACCAGCTCCAACTGGCTGGAGAGAGAAGGCGGGAGAGAGAGAAGGTGACATCTTCACCTTAATGTGCCGGTGAGGTTAGAGACAAAAGCCAGCAAGGTTTTTTAAGGACAAGGCGGGGTAAAAGAAAAGATTTTTGCACGTTTCCATGGAAGGCTGTGTCCAGGGAAGACTTTTGAGCATCTCATCTTGATGAAATCTCACACATTTGCACGGACAACTTCTGGGGAAGACTTCTTTTTGGCGTGCATCTCAACCTGGGGACTGTCAGTGAAGGTGTAAATGTGAAGATATAGTAGAATTTTAGCAGCACTTTTCGTTTTAGCGGTATTTAGCAGCAATAGCTAAAGGATCCAGCTTTTTCCCAGGACTGATGAAATCCCGTGTTTCCTCCTCTTTTGGCAATTTGGTGACCGTTGCCTTCTCAGATGCTCTCCCAGCAATGTTCTGCCAAAGCGAGGGGGGTTTGGGGGCAGGATTATGGACATCCTTGGCTTGTGGAGTTGGCAGCTCCATCTTCTGGGATCAACAGGGATCAACAGGGATACCAACCCCAGCATAGCCCAGACCCCAAGGAAACCTTTCCCTCTGCCCCTCCGCATCCACCCTCACCCTCCGAAAGAACCATCTTCAGATCAGCTAATTTTATAGCATCTCGTAACACTTGATGACAACAAAACTGAGTGGGTTTGAGGGCTTTTAACGCACCCTTGAGCTGCTGGCAAGGTTTTCATGAGATGAGGTGGCCTGAGGGTAGTGTCAGAGAAACAACGAGCAAACTATTTAGCAATAACTTCATAATTACTGCTGGAAAACTGAGCCAAATTTAACCTGGAGTAGGGCACTATTGAACATAATATTATTATTATTATTATTATTATTATTATTATTATTATTATTATTGTTGTTGTTGTTGTTGTTGTTGTTGTTGTTGTTGTTGTTGTTGCTGCTATTATTGTTGTTCTTATTAAAATTATTAGTATTACTACTACTATTATTACTATTATCACTATTATTGTCTTTGCGTGTGCAGGTCAAACAACAATGCTCTGCGTTACAGCCTGTTTTCCTCCCCTGCTAAACACATGCTTCAAATATTGCAGCTCAAAATCCACCTTCCCTCCATCCCAACCGATTCTTGCCACTAAAAAGAGGAGAATTGCAGCAAGGGACCTCACACCGCTGTGTTTAGATAAGCGCGTGTTTAAATTCAGGCGCTTTTTTGGTGCTTTTTCGGTGTTTTTTCAGATCATTCTGCCTGCAAAAGTGTTGCAAAATGAGACATTAATTGATTATATCGTGCTTTTAGCTTAGGTGACCTCACTTGCTTGCATTTCCATGGAGCTGTACCTGCACTGTCGCACCCTTTCTTTATTTAAGGTGAAACACTAAACAAATAAGAAAGGAAAAGACCTAGAATTATATCTAATATACAGAGAGATATATCCTAATCATAGGAAAAGACCTTGAATTAAATCTCTGCTGTTAATGAAAATACTGAGTGTTTATTGGCCTCTTTGAGGAAAAGAGCAAAGAAAAAAACATGCTTTTTTTGGGTCTTTCTGTGTGCATTCAACCCGCAGGATTCACCCCTGCGGGATCCATCAGATGGAGGTGGAATAGTCGCAATAAATCACCAAGTGAGGGATTTTCCCAGAAATTTCCAAAAATCGATGGATGAACAGGCAAAGCTTTGCCTTTTTTTTTTTTTTTTTTTTAATGTGTTTCGTGATTTCTCTTCGTTTCTGTGTCATCGCACCAGGCACTGCTGAATTCACGCTCATGAGTTTTGCCGGTGCTTTTTTAGCGGCGGACACTTTTGAGATGTTTTCTGCACAATGTGTTAGTGCCATTTGTTACAGACCGAGTCATCACGTGTGACAACTACATGCAATAAAAATTTACCCTTGGTTAACGAACCTATTCTGGCGCTGCCCTTCATCACCCGCTTGCATTGAAGCACAGTGGAAAACGCTTCGATAGGAACCATTTCTTCTTATTTTAGGTTTTTCTCAGCCTTTGCACATCAATGTGGGGGCAAACTCCTGCTTTAGGTGGGTGAAGCGTGAGGGATCCCCAGACAAAACCTTTCTCCCATCCACCCTGCAGCAGCTGTTAGCATCGCTGAGCTCCTCGAGCATCCAAAAAGCAGATTATTTTTTAAAGACTACCTGCCGTTTGTTAAAGGCGCTCTCCTAAAAGCGCGATTTGGGTGAGTTGCAGTGAAATTTTCCAGGCTTTCTTAGCGGTTTCACACGCTGTGGCGTGGGACATCTCCGTGGCCCTAAAATCATTGGCCACGGTGGCGGATAGCTGCTCCCATCAAAGCCGTTTTCAAAGCTTTTCTGCTTCCTGCAGAGCTGAGGAGCCCCCCGGGTCCAGCCGGTCTGGGGGTTTCTTAAATAAAAACCTAAAAACCAAAAGAACTAAAGAACCTAAAAAAATTAAAAAGCTGAAAAACTAAAGAACTAAAAAAAGTAAAAAAAGAAACCCCTAAAAAATTAAAAAGCTGAAAAACTAAAGAACTAAAAAAGTAAAAAAAGAAACCCCTAAAAAATTAAAAAGCTAAAAAACTAAAGAACTAAAAAAGTAAAAAAAGAAACTCCTAAAAAATTAAAAAGCTAAAAAACTAAAGAACTAAAAAAGTAAAAAAAGAAACCCCTAAAAAATTAAAAAGCTGAAAAACTAAAGAACTAAAAAAAGTAAAAAAAGAAACCCCTAAAAAATTAAAAAACTAAAGAACTAAAAAAGTAAAAAAAGAAACCCCTAAAAAATTAAAAAGCTAAAAAACTAAAGAACTAAAAAAGTAAAAAAAGAAACTCCTAAAAAATTAAAAATCTAAAAAACTAAAGAACTAAAAAGTAAAAAAAACCTAAAAAACCCTAAAAATCTAAAAAACTAAAGAACTAAAAAGTAAAAAAAATTTTAAAAACCCTAAAAATCTAAAAACCTAAAGAACTAAAAAGTAAAAACCTAAAAATCTAAAAAAACCTAAAAACCTAAAGAACTAAAAAAGTAAAAAATTAAAAAAACCTAACCCCCTAAAAATTTAAAAAGCTAAAAAGCAAAACCCCTAAAAAAACTAAAGAACTAAAAAACCTAACCCCCTAAAAAATTAAAAAGCTAAGAAACTAAAGAACTAAAAAAGTAGAAAACTACAAAAACCTAAAAAGCTAAAAAACTAAAAGCCTTAGGAACTAAAAAAGTAAAAAACTAAAAAGCTAAAAACCTGAAAAACTAAAGAACTAAAGAACTAAAAAGCCTGAAAACCTGAAAAACTAAAAACCTAAAGAACTAAAAAAATGAAAAAACTAAAACCCTGAAAAACTAAAAAAACTAAAGAACGAGAAAACCTCCTAAAAACTTCCCCCCAGTCAAAAGAGAAATTAAATTGTCAATATTGAACAGGTAAAACAATTTCTTTTTAAAGGCAGCAAATGTGCATCCAGAATCTTCTCGGCCCGTGGTGTCCCCCCCCCGCGGCTGTTTCTGTTACTGCTTTACATTACAGCCTGAAGTTTGGTTTTTTTTTTAAAATAATCTCTGCTTTCTTTTGCGCATCCGAGGGGCCGGATCCCGGCGTCGCTGCTCCTTCACCCGCAGCCGGTGCGACGCCGAGGAGCGTCTCTCACCCTGGAGCTGACGATAAAGGGAAAAACTTTGTCAATTTACCCCCAAATTCTGGAAAATTATTTAAAAAAAAAAAACAAACCCACCAGAATTGGGAGAAAATTGAAAAACTGGTGAATATTCTCATTGTTTGACCCAAAGGGGATCCACGCGGCTGCAGCTGCCCCCGAAATTCGCCCGCATCCCCCTCTCCCTTCCTCCCGCCGCCCGCTCCAGCACAGGGAGATGCTTTTCTCTGCGTTCACCGCCGAGAATCGAAACACCGGCAGAAAAGGAGCGCGAGCACCTCGGGACGAGGTGCTGGGGCAGCGCCTTGGATTCCCTCCAACCCACAGCTGATTGATTTTATTTTATTTTTTTTTTTAAATGATTTTAATTTTTTTTAAGGCTGGTGACGGCGCTTTAGAATGGTGCTGGGAAGAGTTGGCGTCGACATGCAGGTCCCAACAGAGCAGCATCATCCCCTCCCATCCAGGCACCCTGGTAAGTCACTTGGTTTAATTTTTCCTTCAATAAATTTCCTTTTATTAAATAATAAAAAAAACCTTTCATGCTTAAAGGCGAGGATGGTAACCCAGCTTTTCTGCATTTCAAAGCATGCTGCCAAATTGTCTTTTCTTCCAGATATCCATGTTATTTTTCTTCCTCCCCTTCTGCAGGTGCGACGGGCACGTCCGCACGGCAGCCGCCTCTGCGGCGGCATCTCCTGCAACCCCGGGAGCACCCATGGGTGGGCACCCATGAGCTTGCACAAGGTGCCACCCTCCCCTGTGCCTGCTCGGAGGGTGCAAGAGGCCTCTTTCCCGTATTTTCCCAGCCTGACTTTCACCAAAACTCGTTGTTGCTGCAACGTGGGCCAAAGTCCAGGGGTGGCGGCAACCGCCCCGTGACTCGGCTGCAAAGAGCCGCCTCGATACCGGCCTGAATCGGGTTGACCCTCGTCCCCATGGGATCTGCAACGGCCAACACACCGCTGGGTCCCATTTGGATGAGTTTTAATGAATTGTAATGAATTGCAATGAATTGTAATTGATTTTAGGGAATTTTCATGAATTTTCATGAATTGCAATGAATTGCAATGAATTTTCGGGAACTGTAATGAGTGTTGGTGAATTCTAACAAATTTTAATGAATTGCAATGAACTGTAGTGAATTGTAATTAACTTCAGTGAATTTCAATGAACTGTAATGAATTGCAAGGAATTGTACTGAATTTTAGGGAATTATAATGAATGGCAATGAATTTTAAGGCGTTTAGGCTTAAAAAAGGAGTTTAGGCTTAAAAAAGAAGGAGTTTGGGCTGAAAAAAGGCTTTTAGGCTTAAAAAAAGGAGCTTAGGCTTAAAAAAAAGGCGTTTATGCTTAAAACAAAGGAGTTTAGGCTTAAAAAAAGGCTTTTAGGCTTAAGAAAAAGGAGTTTAGGTTTAAAAAAGGAGTTTAGGCTTAAAAAAAGGAGTTTAGGCTTAAAAAAAAGGAGTTTAGGCCTAAAAAAAGGAGTTTAGGCTTAAAAAAAGGAGTTTAGGCTTAAGAAAAAGGAGTTTAGGCTTAAAAAAGAAGGAGTTTGGGCTTAAAAAAAGGCTTTTAGGCTTAAAAAAGGGAGTTTAGGCTTAAAAAAAAGGCATTTAGGCTTAAAAAAAAGGAGTTTGGGCTTAAAAAAAGGCTTTTTAGGCTTAAGAAAAAGGAGTTTAGGCTTAAAAAAGAAGGAGTTTGGGCTTAAAAAAAGGCTTTTAGGCTTAAAAAAAGGAGTTTAGGCTTAAAAAAAAGGCATTTAGGCTTAAGAAAAAGGAGTTTAGGCTTAAAAAAGGAGTTTGGGCTTAAAAAAAGGCTTTGGGGCTTAAAAAAAGGAGTTTAGGCTTAAAAAAGGAGTTGGGCATAAGGGGAGGGTAGGAGGGTAGCACCAAGAGGGTAAAGCATGAAAAATTTAAAGTCAATGCTGGGTTAGAAAAAGGGCGTGGCCAAACCATCACTGACTTTGCCGAACTCCGGCCGCTGAGTCACCCAATGACACACAGGTGATGTTCCAGCCCACTCCCACGTCCCCGTCACTGCTGCACGGGCGGACAGGTGAGAAAATCCTGCGTCCCCCCCAGAGAAAAGGTACGGGGGGGCCAAAAAGGGGAAAAATAACCCCCAAACCTCTTTTTTTCCGCTTTTTTTTCGACTGGAGGAATTTTTTTTTTAATATTTTTGGGGGGCCGGTCAGTTGGCCTCAACTTGGGCCTTCGCGTCACCCCCGCCAAAAAAAATACAGCTTTTTTTTTTTTTCCCCCCCTTCCCCACCCAAATTAAACAGCTTCGGCCCTGGGCGGGTCAAATTAATCGTGTAATTAATTAATTCCCCCCCCATAGGATGCTCACTCTTCATCCTCCTCCTCCGGGCATTCCCAAGGAAGAAGCTCATGGGCCGTGACGCCGTTTATATAAATATATAAAATTATGAACACCCCCCCCGAATAAATCCCATTTAGCCACACTGTGTTTGCGGCAACACCCCTCCCCACCAGCCCCCCCCCCCGCATCTTTTTTGGCAGAAAAAAATGACCACGGGGACAGAGAAGAGGAAAAGTGTTTATAAATATGACGCGAGAATAAATACTGCCTTGGTAAAGACACAGGGGAATAAATTATAGAAATATGCACAGGAAAATAAATTACAGAAATAAGCAAAGAATAAATTACAGAAATAACTAACTACCACCACTACGTACATACAGAAAAAAACCTTTTAAATGGAGATTATTTTTTTTTTCACATTTTTCCAGTGTAAACAGGGAGAAATAAGTGGAATATTTCTCTTTTTAAATACTGGATGGCATAAAAGAACTGCTGTTTGCAGCCCAAATTTGAAAGGAAAAAAAAAAATAATGAGGGGCAGAGAACGGTCTAATACAAGAAAATGAGCACCTGCACTAGAATATGTATCTAAAAGTTACGTATAAATCTGTATTAACCTATTTTAGTTTATTTTAAGGGGGTTTAGGGCAGGGTGAGGCTCGGAGCAAGGAAAATCTTGCCTTCCTCACCTGCTATAATGGGGTTTCCCCACTCCCTTTTTGCAAAAAAACCAATTTGGATTGTAAAAAACGGGTTAATAAAGGACTTCTTTGGTTAAATGGGGAAGGGGGGCAGCTGCAAGCCAAGCTGGGGGTCGAGGCCTCATCCTGGCTGGACCTCCTGCCCCCCAAATCCCTATTTTCTCCTTTTTTTTGGATCCAACAGCTGATGCAGCTCAAATCCCACGAACACCGGATCCCTCTGGTGCAGATGAACCAGATCGCCCCGAGCACAATCACGAAGAAAACCAGCAGAGTGACCCAAACTGCAACTAAAAAAAAAATAATATCAAATATAAAATAACGAGCGACGCGAGGGCAGGGAGCGGCTGGGGGCGGGATGGGATTTACCTGCACCGTGGCTGTGCTCGCTCGGGGATTTCGTGGTCTGGGGAGGTGTTGTGTGGGTCAGACACAGATGCGGCGGCGGCTCTTCGGGAAGAAAAAGAGGAAAAATAGGTTAGTATTAATTAATATTAATTTATTATAATGTTATTTATTATAATATTAATTAAAATTAATTAATATTAATTAATGCTCCCCCCACCCCCCCCCCCTTTTGCTTGTTTTTACCCCACGCGGTGCAAAAAAGCGTCTTCCCGCGCTGCGGTTTTGGTGGGGGGGGGGGGGTAGTTCGTGCGATTCGGGGTGCAAAGGTGGGGAAAAAAGCGGGGAAAGGTGTGTGGAAGGGTGCAGGGACCGGTGCGAAGGTGCGGGGCGCTGCGCGCGGCTTCTGCCGCGTGCCAAGACACGAGCCAAGGTGCATGGGAAGACGCATGCAAAGACGCATGGGAAGGTGTAGGGTGAGGAACTCGGCCAAGAAAGCACCCCAGGACTCATAGTGAACCAGCAGCAGATTTTGGGGTGCGCGAGCTGGCTGCTCGCCACCAAGATGCATGCTGAGATGCATGGAAAGACTCATGCAAAGACGCATGGAAAGGTGCATGGCAAGGTGCAAGGCAAGGAACTTGATCAAGAGAGCACCCCAGGACCCATAGCCAAGCAGCAGCGGATTTCGGGGTGCCCGAACTGGCTGCTCCCCACCAAGGTGCAAGCCAAGACGCACGCAAAGACGCACGGCAAGAAACTTGACCAAAAGAGCACCCCAGGACCCACAGCCAAGCAGCAGTGGATTTCGGGGTGCGCGAGCTCGCTGCTCCACGCAAAGACGCACGGCGAGAAACTTGACCAAGAAAGCACCCCAGGACTCGTAGCCAAGCAGCAGCGGATTTCGGGGTGCGCGAGCTGGCTGCTCCACGCAGACGCATGGCGAGAAACTTGACCAAGAGAGCACCCCAGGACCCATAGCCAAGCAGCAGCGGATTTTGGGGTGCACGAACTGGCTGCTCCCCACCGAGATGCAAGCCAAGACGCATGCAAAGACACGTGCAAAGATGCACGGCGAGAAACTTGACCAAGAAAGCACCCCAGGACTCGTAGCCAAGCAGCAGCGGATTTTGGGGTGCGCGAGCTGGCTGCTCCACGCAGACGCACGGCAAGAAACTTGACCAAGAGAGCACCCCAGGACCCATAGCCAAGCAGCAGCGGATTTCGGGGTGCGCGAACCGGCTGCTCCCCACCGAGATGCAAGCCAAGACGCATGCAAAGACGCACGCAAAGACGCACGCGGAGAAACTTGACCAAGAGAGCACCCCAGGACCCACAGCCAAGCAGCAGCGGATTTCGGGGTGCGCGAGCTGGCTGCTCCACGCAAAGACGCACGGCGAGAAACTTGACCAAGAAAGCACCCCAGGACCCATAGCCAAGCAGCAGCGGATTTCGGGGCGCGCGGGCCGGCGGCTCCCCGTACCCCACAAGGTGATGTCGGCCAGGCAGGCGTTGTCCAGGCTGCGCTGGGCTCGGTAGGTTCCGGCAGCGGCATTGCTGAGCCGCAGCTGCCCGTCCCGCAGCCCGATGTCAACCTCGAGGCCGCTGGAGAGTTTCCGGCAGCTGCCGTGCTGGCAGAGGGCGAGGGGCTTCCACGTCCCCCCCTCGAGCTTCTGCAGGACGAAGGTCGCGTCGGTGAAGTTGGTGATGGAGACGCAGACGGGGACGTCGCGGCAAAGGGCGGCGGTGACGGCGGGGCACGGCGAGGCTGGAGGAGGAGAAGGAGACCTGTGAGGCCGTCGAGCGGAGGTGTGGGCCCAACACCGCCCCGGCCCGAGGGGTGGAATTCTGGGGGGGGGGTGGGGAGAAAAGTTTTCATTCAAGTTTCCAGGCGGGTCCCCCCTCCCCTCCCCCCCTTCACCTGCCGGGCCGGCGGAGGGGGAGGGGAGCGAGAGGAGCGGCAGCAGCGGCAGCAGCGTCCAGAGGGTCCCCATGGCGCGGGGGGGGGGGGGACAACGGGAACGCGGACGGAGCGGCGGAGCGGCAAACGGTGGGGAAGCTGACGAAACGGCGGCACGCGTTGGAGAAATGGGCGGGGCGTGGGCGGGGCGTGGGCGGGGCGTGGGCGGGGCGTGGGCGGGGCGTGGGCGGGGCGCGGCAGCGGGGTGCGGCGGCCTCCCCGACGCGGGGCGGCGCCCCTACGCGCGTGCCCGGCCCGTATAGACATACATAGGGGCAAAACGGGAGCGCGTCCGCGCCCGGGGCGCCTCTGGTAGCGTGTGGTAATTGGGCTTTGTGTGTTCTGTGTTCTGTATCGTGGATGTTGTTAGATGGCGTAGAGCGTATGGCGTAGAGCGTATCGCATATCCTATATCGTATACCATATATAGCATGTAGTATATAGTATATATAGTATATACTATATAGTATATAGGATATATACACACACTCCATGTATTATGCGTATATTTTATATATATACACATATATGGACACATATATATAGTATTACTATAGTATTAGCACATTAGTATATTATATATACACTATTAGTATATATATTAGTATAGTGTATATAGTGTAGTGTATATATACACACTATATATGCTATATGTGCTATATATACACTACATACTACTATATATACACTATATACACTGTATATGCTATATGTGCTATATATGCACTATATACTACTATATATACACACTATACAGTACACTATATTAGTATAGTATATATAGTGTAGTGTGTATATACACACTATATATGCTAGATATGCTATATGTGCTATATATACTATATGCTACTATATATACACGATATACACTACGCTATATATACACACACTATATTAGTATAGTATATATAGTGTAGTGTGTATATACGCACTATATATGCTAGATATGCTATACGTGCTATATACTATATATATACTACTATATATACACTATATACACTATGCACACTATGCTATATATACTAAACTAATATATATACTAATAGTATATATATAATATACAAATACCCTAATGCTGTAATAATACCCTATAAATGTGTCCATAAATGTGTGTACATATAAAATATATACATATATATAATATAGTGTGTGTATATATACACTATATACTATATACTATTTAGTGTGTATAGTGTGTATAGTGTGTATAGTGTGTATAGTGTATATAGTGTATATAGTGTGTATGTATATTATATATAATATATAGTGTATATATACACGACACTATATATACCACCCTAATAGTACCCTATATGTATTAGTGTCTGTACATACACACACATACAGTCTTAGTGTGTGTGTATATATACGCACACTAATACATATAGGGTACTATTAGTACAGTGTATGTAGGATACTACAATATCAGTACACTATATATACTGTGCTAGTATAGTATAGCATAGTATAGCATAGTACAGTATAGTATATACTACTATTAGTATCGTATACTATATGCACACACTATATAGTATATTTACCATATGGTATATATATTATGCGGTATATATACTATACTACACAGTATATACACTATATAGGATATAGGCACACTATATAGACACACTATACGTACACACTTTAATACGTACAGTATACTATATACATACTATACTGCGGGGTTCCAGGGGGCCAGGGAAGCTATGGGGGGCCAGGGAAGCCTTTGGGGTCCCATATGGGGCAGCCCCGGAGGGGGCCTTGGGGGTCCCAGGGGTCCCAGGAGGCTGTTGGGGGTCAGGGCAGCCTTGGCGATCCCATATGGGGCAGCCCGGGGGGGCTTGGGGGTCCCAGGGGGCCAGGGAAGCCTTGGGGGGCTGTGGCAGCCTTTGGGGTCCTATATGGGGCAGCCCTGGGGGGCTGTGGGGGGTCAAAGGCAGACGCCTCCTCCTTACAGCGAACCAAAATCGGTATTTATTGCACCCCGGGCGCCTTAATTGGGCGGACATTGGCCCCGCGGGGGGGACCAGCAGGCGGAAGCGGGGGGAAAAGCGAGCGTAAGCACATCCTCAGGGTGACAAAACACGTTTTAAGGCGAGGCAGCGGCCGGGCTTAAGGCAAAACCTGCAAAAATGACGATCTGGGGAATTCGGGTTGGGAGCCCGGCCGGAGGGGGCTGAGTTTGGGAGGAAAACTCAAGTTTTCAGCTCAAAAGCAGCCGGGTGAAGCCCGGCTCCCGTTAACGAGCTCTGGATGAATTTAACAGCTGCGGCTTTCAGATGAGATGAGCTGCAGCGAGCTCGGCCTCGAAACCCCCCGGATTTAACCCAAAACGGAGATGTCAGAGACGGAGGTAGGACCGTGAACTGAGGTGGAAACCACTCCAAACCCTGGCAAATGAGACTTGAGGAGCATCGAGGAGCGTCTCCAACCACCGTGGAGCAAACGGCTTCGGGGGGACCCCGCCGGCGCGTCACCCCTTGGGGGACAGCTTGATGGTGGAGAGGAGCACGCAGAAGTAGGGGAAGACCCTCTCTCCACTGAACGAGGCCCCGGGGAAGGTGAAGACGCGTTGACGGCTGCCGACGGCGTAGAAGGAGACCTGTCCCACCTCGTAATCCAGGTAGACCCCGATCTCCCCGTTGAGGAGCGGGACGGAGGTGTTGGAAGGAGCCGTCAGGGCCACGCAGAGCTCATCGTACTTCTGCAAGCCCCAAATCTCGGCGTTGGGCTTGAAGAGGACCCGGCCTTTCCTCTGAACCGACTCGCGGGCCACCCCGACGGCCCAGAAGCGCCCGTTGACTTCCACCTCCCAGTAGTGACGACCCGAGGTGAAGCCCTCGCTGCCCAACATGCACGGATCCGTGTCGAACCGGCCCGGACCCTCAGGCCACCGGCGTCTGGGTCTACCCCAGGTGGCCTCTTTGAGGTCCTCGGAGAGAATCACCTCGGGACCCGCCGTGGCCGGATCCAAGGTCACGTCCACTGGAGAGCAAAAGAGAGAAGGTATCAGAGGCCAAACTCAAGCGTGGAGGATCCACATCCCAAAAATCCCCTCCATTTTTCAAGAAGGAGAAAGGGAGAGGAGTGGTGACGTTGGAGATGGAGGAGTCAAGAGATGGAGGTTGGAGATGGAGGAGCCAAGAGATGGAGGTTGGAGATGGAGGATCTCCAGGTGAGGCTGGAGATGGAGGAGCCAAGAGATGGAGGTTCGAGATGGAGGATCTCCAGGTGAGGCTGGAGATGGAGGAGCCAAGAGATGGAGGTTGGAGATGGAGGATCTCCAGGTGAGGTTGGAGACGGAGGAGCCAAGAGATGGAGGTTGGAGATGGAGGAGCCAAGAGATGGAGGTTGGAGATGGAGTATCTCCAGGTGAGGCTGGAGATGGAGGAGCGAGGGAGATAGGACATCTTGATGTGCCCAGAAACCACCGGGAATCAGTACTTTGCTCCTCACCGGTCGCCTTCGGTTACCTTCAAACTGCTTCGCCGTGTGATAGTCCAGGGCAAGATCCCACGTGCGCGGCCGCGGCTTGAGGAAGAAAGCCATGGCGCCCGCAGCGTCCTCCCCGCCCGGCTAGAGGCGCCGAAAGGGGAAAGAAAGAATAAAATAAAATTCTTGTCCTACAAATGGGCACGTCGGAGCTTTTCACCCCATTTCATGACGGAAAACGGGTTCAACCACCGCATTTAATCAAAATACTTGAAAGAAAATGCAAGTCATCAAAATACTTGAAAGAAAATGCACGCTCCTTGCAAAGGAGCGTGGTTCGCTTATGGGAAGACCCACAAAGTCGGATTAAATCTATTAATTCCCCGACGACGGTGAAGGGAACACGAGGAGCACATTGGGATGGACCCATCTACCTCGTAGATAGGATTATACCCCCAAATCCCCATCCCTTAGGGATAAATCCGTCTTAAATCCATCCCTGCCTCCGCCGTTCATTTTCCCGGGCAATCAAATCCGACAAGGTTTATTTGCCCGAGAAAAATCTTAAAAATTGCGATAAGCCGAGTCCAACTCTTCCCCCGTCCAGAGAGGTGGAGCAATTTGCCGCTGGCCACAGGGACAACGTGCACAGCGGAGATAAGGGCCGGCGGCGAAGAGCCTGGAATCCGTCCTCTGGAAGCCGGCCTGCGGCTTTGAGCGCAAACAAGTGGTCACCCACGGTAAAAGGCTGCAATTCGGAACTGGAAATTAGTAATAATGCCCCAAAACGGTTGAATAAACCAGGCTGCCATGCTCAAAAATAAACAGGTTGCTTCTTTTCCCAGTGTTTTCCCCAGTAAAAATGCCGAGAGGGGGATTAAAGCAGCGGGTGGATGAGTAAAAGTGGGAAAAAGGTGGGAAAATCACCCTGAAATGTAGAGAAAAGCAGGGTCTGGGCTGTTTCTCACCCAAATTTCACCTGCCAGCTCGTTACGGCTGGATGAGAAGCGACTAATAACCACAACCACCCACTGCAACCCCCCCCTTAAATCCCGAAGATCCTGAGGGCAAAGCAAGGATAACTCCGCTTTCCCTGTCGCTGGGATGGGGAAAGTGCTCAAAATCCCCCTTTTTCCCCCCAAAAAGACAGCAGGGCGATGTAACCCCTCTGCCAGTGCTGGGTTTTCCCCCCTCTCTCCAACCTTTCGGGGTTTTCCTTGGTGGCACCGGCGCCGTTTTGGGGTTCCTCCGGCTGCTTTTCCTCCACCGGCTGCTTCTCCGTTTGATTTTTTTCTTCTTTTGTTTTTTTTTTTCCCCTTTTGTTTTTTTTTCCCCCTTTTGAATTATTTTTTCCCCCCTCTCTCTGGCACGGGCTCAGCGAAAGCTCGGTCCCGTCTCTGCCTCCGCCAGCTTTTATCGGCCGGGGAGGGAGGAGACCTCCAATCTCCCGCCCGCAGACAGGGCCACGACGCGCTCGGACGCCTCCTGCACCCTCCGATTGCGCCTTTTTTCCCCCATTTTGGGGCCATTTACTTTCTGAACGCAGGTGTCGGGGAGGGAGGAGAGAAAAATAAAAGCGGTGTCAAAAAATATCCATTATTGCACCACAAGGAAGAAATCGGTGAAATTTTTGATCCCAAATCCGGCTGCAGCCCCTTCCCCGCGATGGAGCTGGGGGTGGGAGCGGCTTCCAGGCGAGGGATGAGCTGGGGAAGGCTGGAAATGAGATGACTCGGGGGAGAGAAAACATATTTAAAGGCAACCGTGGGCGAGGAAATTGGCTTTTCCCAGCCGGGAAGGTCATGCCGGGAGCCGGACGCGGGAACACCCAGGGGCGGTTCAAGGGAAGGCGGCTTCACCTGGCGTCGCCAAACTCCAGCGCCGATTTCTTCTCGCCGGGAGGGAGGGAAGCACAGCCGCGCCGTGGAACCTCCGTGCTGAGACCGGCCACGCCGTCGCCGTGTCTGGGTGTCGAAGAGGCGAAAATCCTTGGGGGCCAAGCGGGCGGCGATGGGCGAGCAGCCGCCAGCGGCGGCCACTGAGCTTTTGGGGGGAGCCACCGGGACCCGCGAGGTGAGAACGTCTTCCCAGGCCCCATCGGGCCTCTTCCACCCCCCCTGAAAACTGGTACAAAGGGAAAATGTTTTAATTTCTTGGTGGGAAAGCAAAGCGGCAGCGCCTTGGGGAGACGGAAAGCCCGGCGATTCCTGCTTTCGAGGGAAAGCAGCCAGGTGGCTTTTTTTGGGAGGGGGGGATTATTTGCTTTCCTCCCCCAAATAATTCAAGATTTTAAAGGCAGGATTATACAAACGAGCCGGGCTGATTGCTTCAAGTTATTCTTGGGGTTGTTTTTTTTTTTTGGGTGCGTTCAGGAGGAAATCCAGTCTCACCTGCGATCCCTAAGGAAGGTGTTGGCAGAGTTTCTGGACTGGAGGGCGAGCGAAGAGAAGCAACGCCTGGATTACCTGGTGAGGGTCCCCTCGGCGTTCCGGCAGCCCAAAGGGGTCCTTGGGAATTCCATACACCCCCACCCCCCATCCCTGTGGCAGAAACACGCGGGATCGTCCCCGTGACGGGTCCCGGCTCCCGGCAAAGATCCAAAGCCGGTCACGGCTGCCGGGCAGGTTTGGCGAGTGCCACCTTCACCTGCAGCTGCTTCTTTATTCCAACTTTTCTAAAAATGACTTCATTTTCGTGGCGCCGCTCGTTTTCATGCTGGACCAAACCCTAAAGGGACGTTCCCTGGGGCGGAATTAACCCTCCCTCCTGCTTCCCAGGGCCTGGGTTGGTTTTGGACCGATTATAAAGAGGGAATGGCAACGGGGAAGGGGAAAGAAGAAGGAAAAGCATGGGATGAACCACTTAATTACCCTACGGTCGTTATTTAACTGCGGCATTCCAGCCCCCCCGGCTCCAACCGAAGCGCTTGGTCCTTTAGCTTAAAAGGGGCAAATTCAGGTCTGGGGGTCGGGGGGGGACCGGGTGTTTTCTCTCTCCTCCAGGAGACGAGCGCAGCCGAGCGGCGCCGCATCGGGGCTGAATTCGAGCGGCTGCGCCAGGTGCTGGGGGAGAAGGAGCGGGCGGTGCTGGGGCGGTTGGCGGAGCTGGACCTCGCCTTCCAAAGCGCCCAGGCGGAAAAATCGTTGCGGGTGGCCGAGGGGATCGCGCGGCTCCGGGGGCTCATCGGGCAGCTGGAGGCCGAGCGCTTGCCTCAGGTGAGAGTCCGCCTTCCCCGAAAGACCCCCACATTCCTGCCCATGGGGTCCTGAACCCCCTTTTTCCCCCACTTTTTAGGAGAGCGGGAGCATCCTAAGCAGGTACGCGGCACTTGGTCGCTTCTCCCCGTGTCACCCCGACTGCGGTGAGGGGCTCGGCCGGGGCTGACATCCCCCCACCTTCACAGGCAGAGCCAGGGGAGACCTCAGCTCCCGGGGGGGCTGCCGGCCCGGCTGGAGGAGAGCCTGAGCGCCTGCCGCCGCCAGCGGGACGCCCTCGGGGAGGCCCTGAGGGGATTCCGAGGTACTGGGGGGGGTATTCAGAGGGATTCGGGGGGGGAATTCTGGGTGATTTGGGGAAGATTCAGTCATTTGGGGAGAATTCAGAGGCATTTGGAAGGGATTGGGAGGTATTCGGGGGGGGAACACGGAGGTATTTTGCGGGAGGATTCTGTCGTTTTGGGAGGAATCCAGAGGGAAGTGGGGTGGGGAATTCAGTTATTTTGGGGAGAAAAAGGAGGTTGTTCAAGGGAAGGCGGCAGCCGCACAGCACCATGCTCACCTCCCCTCCTTCCAGACACCAGGAGAGCCGACGCGAAGCCGGGAACCGGGAACTTTCCCAGCGCGGAGGAAAAGAGTGAGGCGGCTTTTTTCCACCCCTTTCTCCCTGCCCCCTAAAACGGCCTCGGCCTCTCCCCCCTGACCCGCCCGGGTCTCCCCGCAGTGAAGCCGCCTCCGGAGCCCGGCGCGGCTCCTCTCCCGCAGCTCTTGGTGGACAGAAAAAGCGTCCGGTGGGATGAGGAGGAGCGGGATGAAGAGCGGGACAGGGCCGGAGAGCCCCAGGAACCGTCTGGGGGCTGCGAGGGGGTCACCCCCGGGAGATGCAGGACACGGACGCGATAGGCGGTCGCTGCGAGATGCCGCCGTTCCCTCCGCACACCGGGGCGCTGCCTGTGTCCCCCGAGACCCGTTTTACACGGGAGTTTCTCTTCCAGCTCAGATCTCACAGGGGAAGCCGGCGGCTGCGGGAGATGCCGCGGAAGTCTGTGCTCCGGCCCAGATCCGCCTCCAGCAGCGGCTCTGCCTCTTAGTAGAGCCCGGTCTTGCGGTTCTCAAACGGTGCTTACTCGCCGTAAAGAAAATAAACCGGAAGATTTAAAAGAAAACAGGATTCTTCTGTATATAGAGTAAATGTTAATGTATTTATTGGCTTTTACGGGGCTGGGGGCCGAGCGGGGGGCAGCACGACACAGCTCCCAGTCCACAGGTGCGGAGAAGCATCGCCGGACCTGGTTGAGAACTACGCCACGCCACGCCACCCTCGGCCTGCGGGGCCGCCGGACCTGATTGGGAACCTGCTCCCACGGCGGGCGGGGGCAGCAGCGCGCAGCCACAGCCCGTCTCCGCCGCTGGAAGCACTTTCCCGGCCCGGAGACGTCGCTCTTCGCGCAGAGGAGGTCGATCCGAGCGGTGCCGCGCCCGTCCCCCGGTGCAGCTCCTCCTGTGACACGGGGCGGCGGCCGCGCCTCGGCGCAGCACTTTTATGGCCGCCTCACACCTCCCTTCCCCCAGAGCAGCCCCTTTTACTCACCCCTCAGCTGTCCCTCGGTGCAGCTCTGCCGGTGACAGAGGGAGGCAGCCGCCCCTCAGCACAGCTCTTATCGCCGGCTCATCGCGCCTGTCCCTCGGTGCAGCTCTTTTGGTGACACGGGGCGAGAGCCACACCTAAAGTAGAGCCCTTTATTCAGACCTGGCCCATCCTGCCGGCGCGGCTCTTTCAGGGACACAGGGAGAGGGGCACCCCTCACTGCAGCTCTTCCATCACCGCCTCACACCCCCCTTCCTCAGCGCAGCCCCTTTTACTCACACTTCACCCTCGGTGCAGCTCTTTCAGTGACATGGGCAGTAGCCACACCTAAATACAGCCCTTTACCAGGACCTCGCCCATCCCTGGGTGAAGCTCAGTGACATGAGGAGGCGGCCACCCCTCGGCACAGCTCTTCTATTGCCGCCTCGTCTCACCTGTCCCTCGGTGCAGCTTTCAGTGACACGGGGCGACAGCCACACCTAAAGCACAGTCCTTTATTCAGACCTCGCTTGTCCCTCGGCGCAGCTCTGTGACACAGGGCAGCGACCACCCCTTGACGCAGCTCTTTTATCGCCACCTCACCTCGCCCATCCCTCAGTGCAGCTCTTTCAGTGACACAGGGTGGCAGCCACCCCTCTCTGCAGCTCTTTCAGTACCACCTTCACACCCCCCTTCCCTCAGCACAACCTCTTTTAATCACCTCACCCTTCCCTCGATGCAGCTCTTTCAGCAACACGGGGCAGCAGCCACCCCTCAGCACAGCTTTTATTGCCACCTCGCCTGTCCCTCAGTGCAGCTCTGTCGGCGACACAGGGCAACAGCCACAGCTACAGCAAATCCCTTTCATTCAGACCACGCCTGTCCCCCCGGTGCAGCTCTTCTTCCAGGGATACGGGGTGGCGGCCACCCCTTGGTACAGATCTTCTATGGCTGCCTCGCCCATCCTTCACTGCAGCTCTTTCAGTGACATGGGGCGGCAGCCACCCCTCGATGCAGCTCTTTCAGTACCACTTCACACCCCCCTTCCCCTCAGCACAATCTCTTTTATTCACACCTCACCCTTCCCTCGATGCAGCTCTTTCAGCAACACAGGGCACCAGCAACCCCTCAGTGCAGCTTTTGTCACCACCTTGCCCATCCCTCGGTGCAGCTCTTTCAGTGACACGAGGCAGCACCCACCCCTCTCTACAGCTCTTTTAGTACCACCTTCACACCCCCCTTCCCCTCAGCACAACCTCTTTTATTTGCACCTCACCCTTCCCTCGATGCAGCTCTTCCAGGTACACTGGGCAGCAGCCACCCTTCGGCGCAGCTCTTCTATTGCCGCCTCGCCCGTCCCTCGGTGCAGCTCTTTCAGTGATGAGGGGCAGCGGCCACCCCTCAGCACAGCTTTTATCACCGCCTCCTCACCAGTCCCTGGGTGCAGCTCTTGCAATGCCGCCTCACCTCGCCTGTCCCTCGGTGCAGCTTTCAGTGACATGGGGCACCCCCACCCCTCAATGCAGCTCTTTCAATAGCACCTTCACACCCCCCTTCCCCTCAGCACAACCTTTTATTCGCACCTCACCCTTCCCTCAGTGCAGCTCCTTCAGTAACACGGGGCAGTGGCCACCCCTCGGTGCAGCTCTCCTATTGCCGCCTCGCCCGTCCCTCGGTGCAGCTCTTATCACCACCTCACCAGTCCCTCGGTGCAGCTCTTGCAATGCCGCCTGTCCCTCAGTGCAGCTCTTTCAGTGACATGGGGCACCACCCACCCCTCGATGCAGCTCTTTCAGTACCACCTTCACACCCCCCTTCCCCTCAGCACAACTTCTTTTATTCACACCTCACCCTTCCCTCGATACAGCTCTTTCAGTAACACGGGGCAGCACCCACCCCTCTTTGCAGCTCTTTTAGTACCACCTTCACGCCTCCCTTCCCCTCAGCACAACCCCTTTTATTCACACCTCACCCTTCCCTCGGTGCAGCTCTTTCAGTAACAGGGGGCAGCAGCCACCCCTCAGTGCAGCTCTTCTATTGCCGCCTCACCCATCCCTCCGTGCAGCTCTTTCAGTGATGGGGTGCGGCGGCCACCCCTCAGCACAGCTTGTATCGCCGCCTCCTCACCAGTCCCTCAGTGTGGCTCTTGCAATGCCGCCTCACATCACCTGTCCCTCGGTGCAGCTCTTTCAGTAACACGAGGCAGCAGCCACCCCTCGATGCAGCTCTTTCAGTACCACCTTCACACCCCCCTTCCCTCAGCACAACCCCTTTTAATCGCACCTCACCCTTCCCTCGGTGCAGCTCTGTCAGTAACACGAGGCAGCAGCCACCCCTCAGTGCAGCTCTTCCATGGCTTCCTCACAGCTCCCCTCAGCACAGCCTTTTACTCAACACCTCACCCGTCCCTCAGTGCAGCTCTTTTAGTGCCACACGCCTGTCCCTCAGTGCAGCGGCCACATCTACAGTACAGCCCTTTATTCAGACCGGGGCTGTCCCCCCGGTGCAGCTCTTCCAGGGGCACAGGACGGCAGCCACCCCTGGCTGCAGCTCTTATCACCATCTCACCCATCCCTCAGTGCAGGTCTTCTAACATCACCTCGCCCATCCCTCGGTGCAGCTCTTTCAGTGACATGGGGCAGCAGTCACCCCTCTCTGCAACTCTTTTAGTACCACCTTCACACCCCCCTTCCCTCAGCACACGCCTTTTATTCACACCTCACCCTTCCCTCGATGCAGCTCTTTCAGTAACACGGGGCAGCAGCCACCCCTCCGTGCAGCTCTCCTATTGCCACCTCGCCCGTCCCTCGGTGCAGCTCTTTCAGTGATGGGGTGCAGTGACCACCCCTCAGCACAGCTCTTTTATCACCGCCTCCTCACCAGTCCCTCGGTGTGGCTCTTCCAATGCCGCCTCACCTCACCTGTCCCTCGGTGCAGCTCTTTCAGTGACATGGGGCAGCAGCCACCCCTAGATGCAGCTCTTTCAGTACCACCTTCACATCCCCCTTCCCTCAGCACAACCCCTTTTAATCACACCTCACCCTTCCCTCGATACAGCTTTCAGCAACACGGGGCACCAGCAACCCCTCAGTGCAGTTTTTATCACTGCCTCGCCCGTCCCGCGGTGCAGCTCTTTCAGTGACACAGGGCAGCAGTCACCTCTTGATGCAGCTCTTTTAGTACCACCTTCGCACCTCCCTTCCCTCAGCACAACCCCTTTTATTCACACCTCACCCTTCCCTCGATGCAGCTCTTTCTGTAAGATGGGGCAGCGGCCACCCCTCAGTGCAGCTCTTCCATCACCACCTCACCCCTTCCCTCAGTGCAGCCTCTTTTACTCAACACCTCACCTGTCCCTCAGTGCAGTGGCCACACCTACAGCACAGCCCTTTATTCATACTGGGCCTGTCCCCTCGTTGCAGCACTTCCGGAGACAGAGCAGCAGCCGGCGTTCAGCACAGCTCTTCTATTGCTGCCTCACCCATCCCTTGGTGCAGCTCTTTCAGTGATGGGGTGCAGCAGCCACCTCTCAGCACAGCTCTTTTATCGCCACCTCACCAGTCCCTCGGTGCAGCTCTTGCAATGCCGCCTCACCTCACCCTTCCCTCACTGCAGCTCTTTCAGTGACATGGGGCAGCAGCCACCCCTCAGTGCAGCTCTTTCAGTACCACCTTCACACCCCCCTTCCCCTCAGCACAATCTCTTTTATTCACACCTCACCCTTCTCTCGATACAGCTCTTTCAGCAACATGGGGCACCAGCAACCCCTCAGCACAGCTTTTATTGCCGCCTCCTCACCAGTCCCTCGGTGCAGCTCTTGCAATGCCGCCTCACCTCACCTGTCCCTTGGTGCAGCTCTTTCAGTGACGTGGGGCAGCAGCCACCCCTCAATGCAGCTCTTATCACTGTCTCGCCTCACCCATCCCTCAGTGCAGCTCCTTTAATGCCGCCTCACACGTCCCTCGGTGCAGCTCTTTCAGTGACACGAGGCAGCAGTCACCCCTCGATGCAGCTCTTTCAGTACCACTTCACACCCCCCTTCCCCTCAGCACAACCCTTTTTATTCACACCTCAACTTTCCCTCAATACAGCTCTTTCAGCAACATGGGGCACCAGCAACCCCTCAGCACAGCTTTTATTGCTGCCTCGCCCGTCCCTCAGTGCAGCTCTTTCAGTGACACGAGGCAGCACCCACCCCTCTTTGCAGCTCTTTTAGTACCACCTTCACACCCCCCTTCCCCTCAGCACAACCCCTTTTATTCACACCTCACCCTTCCCTCGATGCAGCTCTTTCAGTAACACGGGGCAGCAGCCACCCTTCGGTGCAGCTCTTCTATTGCCGCCTCGCCCGTCCCTCGGTGCAGCTCTTTCAGTGATGGGGTGCAGCGACCACCCCTCAGCACAGCTCTTTTATCACCGCCTCCTCACCAGTCCCTCGGTGTTGCTCTTCCAATGCCGCCTCACCTCACCTGTCCCTCGGTGCAGCTCTTTCAGTGATGGGGTGCGGCGGCCACCCCTCAGTGCAGCTCTTATCACCACCTCACCAGTCCCTCGGTGCAGCTCTTGCAATGCCGCCTGTCCCTCAGTGCAGCTCTTTCAGTGACATGGGGCACCACCCACCCCTCGATGCAGCTCTTTCAGTACCACCTTCACACCCCCCTTCCCCTCAGCACAACTTCTTTTATTCACACCTCACCCTTCCCTCGATACAGCTCTTTCAGTAACACGGGGCACCAGCAAACCCTCAGCGCAGCTTTTATTGCCGCCTCGCCCATCCCTCGGTGCAGCTCTTTCAGTGACACGAGGCAGCACCCACCCCTCTTTGCAGCTCTTTTAGTACCACCTTCACACCTCCCTTCCCCTCAGCACAACCTTTTATTCACACCTCACCCTTCCCTCAGTGCAGCTCTTTTAGTAATGCGGGGACGGCGGCCACCCTTCGGCGCAGCTCTTTTATTGCCGCCTCGCCCCAGGGCTGACGGGGAGCACCTCCCTCCCTCCCAGCCCTCGCCGAGGGCAGGCGGCACCCCCTCGCTCTCCCGCCGCCCCGTGACCAGCTCCTCTGCTGAACCCCCTGGGGTGGCTCTTAAAAGAGCCTTTGGGTTCAACCACTACTGCTCCATCCACCACGCTCCTCTAACACTCGCTCCCAGCCGCCGCAGGGCCCCCGGCCTCCTCCGCACCCCCGGCCGCCTCCTCTGCCGCTGCCGCCGCCTTTCCCCGAGGTCTTCGCGGCTTCTTCAACCGCTGCGCAGTAACTTTAACAGCGCGCCTCCGTCCCTTAGCCTTCCCGGTGGGGCGCTGACGGGATTTACCAGCCGCCCTCCCGCGCTGCCCGGGTCCCTCCACTCGCTCCTTACCCTTAGGGCCGAGACGAAACGAACCGGCGACACCGCTGCCCGTCACCCGCTGCAGGAGCCCTTTGTTGACCAAAGCACAGAGCGCCACCTTTAGGCGGCCACCGTTTCGCCCCACATTGTAGCCTTCAGTGGCAAGTCTCTTCTTAATGACAGACAACGAAGCGCCTTTACGGCTCGTCGAGAGGCAAACAGCGCGCAGAATAAGCTCCGACAACGACGGCCACCCGCGCTTCTGCGGCAACGACATCGCCACCCCCGAGGTGGATGGCTGCGGCGCGGCCTTCCCACGCGGCATGGCCCGGCCGCCGGCTTCGAGCCGCGGCGCCGCGCCGCTCCGCTCCTCCCGCTCCGCTCCTTCTCTCTCCGCTGTCGCCCCCCGACTGCGCCGCAGCGCCGCCCGGCGGCCCTTTATATAGCCCCGTGCCGGACGCAACCGAGTCAACCTCTCCCCCTCCCCTCCGCGGCGGACGCAACCGAGTCAACCTCCACGCGCCGCTGCCCCCGCCCCTCCCTCCCACCGGCGCCAAAATGGGCTTTTACCCCCAAAACCGCAGTTCCCGCCCCCAAAAAAGAAGCGCCAGAGCTGGGCTCACCCCCCCCCGTTCGCGGCCCCCGCGGCCAGGCCTTAGAGCAACGCTGTTAAAAAAAAACACCCCTAAAATGCTAAAATTTGCCCTAGAATGCCAAGCGGGTGTGACACATGCTTGCCCCAAGGCGCTGCGGCTGCAGGAGGTGCTTATAACAGAAAAAATAAAGATTAAATAAATCTTAATTAGTAGTTTGGTGTTGGTTGTGCACACACAAACAATATAAATGTAAAAAAAAAAAAGTATATTTTTGGAAAAAAATTATACTTAGCGTAGCTGTGCCTTCCCCTGCTACTGCCGAAGCCTCTCAGAGGCTGATATTTGCCTTGAAAAAGACCAGTAAGTGCTTGAAACAACACAGAAATAATTAGAGATTAAATTTACCCGTGTTTAATAAAATTTCTGCTCCAGCCATTTGTTGCAAAAAAAATACATTTAAAAAGAAAACAAAACAAAATGTTCTGAGTATTTTCGTTCCCCTTTTTCTGTCTGGAGAGCGGCCCGCAGACATTAAACTCGAGCATTGATTTTGGTGCGGTTTCTCCTGTTTCACCCTCTCTCGCTGCATCGCGCTCCGCTCCATCGCGCAACCTCGAGGCCCCCACGCGGGTGTTGAACAGCGGGAAGCGGGATCACAAACACCGCCTCCTATTGGCCGCCGGACGCGCTGAGGCTTCCTATTGGCTGCGCACGATCAACCAATGAGAACAGATCTTTTCGATCCCCTCTCCCGCGGTGAAGGTGGGCTCCCCCCGCGCCCAGTCCCTCCCTGCCCAGGGAGGAATCTGGGTCTGTTAACGGGGTTTTGGGGGGGTAACTAATGCCCGGCGGGTTTTTTGCATCGCTTTTGCCTGTTTTTGCGCTCGTTGCCACCCGGGAGGGGGGTTTGGCAGCACCTCTGATTTCCCCTGAGGAAGGGGCCGTGGTTTTCCTGGGGAAAAGCCAAAGCTGATGAATTTGGGGCTCAGCGACCTGCAGTTTTTACAGCTCTGTTTGGCAACATCCAACTTATTTCACTGCTTTATCAGCCTTATTCATAACTCTAATAATCCCTGATTAGTCTCTTTTTTTAAAAAATATATTTTTATGTGAGCTACATTCTATAAAAGTGAAACTTCCAGCTCGAAGACTCTCGTTTGGTTTGGTTCCCCAAATTAATTTTATTATACAACTGCATTAACATTATTCCCGCCTGGAATGGGAGCTCGGCAGCCTCAGCTTCAGGCTGCTCTAATGCCATTTCCAGCTATAGATCCTGTGCCCGCTAATTCTTAGCTTTTCCCCTCCGCTCCTTATTTTTCACGTCTGATTTTGGTGCTGAGATTCAGCGGCGGTTTTTTATTTCCCTTTAAAGCTCCCACCAGGCTTATGGCTGCCGACACGGCTAATATCCGCGTGAGCTCTGCGGGACTTAGCAGGAACTCTGCTCACTCCTTGCATTCCTGCATTAATCCCTGCTTTCTACAGCCACCCTCCGGCTGCGGTTTGCTTCCCCTGGGCGCAGCCGGAGTGGCTGAAAAATCACCTTGCAAATAAATCACCTCTCCGAACCCCGTGGCAATCGCTGCCTGCGTTCCCCGCTGGCGTTAATTCTTTGCTGCCCTTGTCCTTGGGGGTTGTTTTATTGCTGGGGCGGTGAGAACGGCGCATAAGCTCTGCGTTTCTTCTCTCCGTCAGGTTCCGGATGCCGACGCCGGCCTCCTGCCCCATCGCCGCTTCCAGGAAAACCGTCGCCCGGCCCCTTCGTGTGGGCGTTTCTCCCTGCGCTCATAAAAAAACAACCCCTTCGCCTCGACCATGGCAGCGGGAGACGTCGTGGAAAACCTCCAGGAGGAAACCACCTGCGCCATCTGCTTGGATTTCTTCCGCGATCCCGTCATGCTCCTGGCTTGCGGCCACAATTTTTGCCGCCGTTGCCTCGATCGTTGCTCCGTGGATGCCGCCGGGGCCGGCTCCTGCCCCCAGTGCCGTTTACCTTTCCCCCGCGGCGGCTTCCGTCCCAACCGGCAACTGGCCAACGTGGTGGCAGCCGTCCGGGAGCTGGCAACGCCGGCGGCGGAGGAGCTTTGCCGGCGGCACCGCCAACCCCTCACCCTTTTTTGTCGCCGGGATGGCATCCTGCTCTGCACTGCCTGCGCCGAGCATCGCGCCCACCCTGCCGTGCCCCTCGAAGAGGCTGCTCGCTGGTACAGGGTGAGCGAAACCCCCGCTCAAGCACCCTCTCCCTGCCTGAGCGATGCTAAAATCCCGATTTCCCTTAAAACTCAGCCCCAGAAATGCGTATTTTCTCATGGGGCAAAGCTTTTCCCCATGTTTCCAGGGGAAAAAAAGCACCGCGAGCATCCGAAAGTCAAAACTGAGCTGAAACGCTGCAATTTGCTGAGGCTTAAATATGCAACGGGGTGTGGGGGTGGCGGTTTGGGAACCGAAACTCTAAATATCGGTGATTTAAAAGCTCCTGCTCTCACCCAGCGCCTGTGCTGTGGAGGGATCCCGCTCCGCTTCTCGTGCGGAGGAGAACTGGGGATCCCCAAAGGGGGTCGGGACCCGTCTGGGGGTGCAAGGAGGGTGGAGAAAGGAGGGTTGGGGTGTTGAAGGGGACTTTTTAGGGGACGTCTTGGGGAGATGGGGTACCCCAGCCTGGCTGGGAGACCCGTGGTGGCCATATATCACTATATATTTGTATATCTATAGGGATAGTGCGTCGGTATACACATAGCATAGCTATAGAACTAATTATAAAGTGCATATACGTGCGTATATCTGCTTCAACACAGCTGGGGAGGAGGATGAGGATGGGGCCACCCACACTGGCCATATCCTGGGTGCTTCAGGGGTCCTGGGCCCCCCTTTCCCCCCCCCTCCAGGAGCCAAAACCCCTTTTCCCGGTTGCAGGAGCGGTTCGAAGCTTCCCTAAAAGCCCTGCAAGAGGAGGACGAGCGACGCGCCGGGCTGGCGGCGGCGGCGGAGGAGACGAGACAGGAGATGCTGGTGGGTGCTCCTGCTCTTGGGGTGCACCGTGGGGGCCAAACTGCTTCATCCCCGCCCCCAGCATCCTCCTCCTCTCCCTTCATCCCCCAGACTCGAGTTGATGCCGAGAAACAGAAGCTGCTGGCGGTGCTGGACGGGCTCCGGCGGGCGCTGGGCGAGCAGGAATCGCGGTTCTTGATCCGTCTGGGTCGCCTGCGCCGAGGGCTGGAGGAGCAGCGACGCAGTGAAACCGCCGAGCTGGCCCGGCTCCGGCAACGCCGCACCGAGCTCCAGGCCAAGTGCCGGCAACCGGACGGTGAGCTGCTACGGGTGAGCCAAATCGTTCCCCAAAATCCCTCTGTTTTCCCCTTCTTTGGCTTTTATTCCCAGGAAACAGCCCTGAGCATCTCTCTCCCTTCCTCTCCAGGATGCCCAAATCACCCTGAGCAGGTACCGGGGCCAAAAAGCATCACCAAGAACACCGGTTTTGGGCCAAAATCCTCCAGTTTAGGGGTTCCCTCCTCACCCTGCATCCTTTTCCCTCGGGATTTCTCCTTTTGAGCTGGGGGAGGTTGACAGTTGATCCCGAGCTTGGTGGCAATGGGGGAATCTCCCGTGGCGTGTTGCAGGAGCTGGAGCTTTTCCTGGGGAAGTAAAGCACGGAGGAAGGTGCTTTCCCCAGGGTTTTCCAGCACGGGGAAGGGAAATTTGGGGATTTCCTGGCATTAAACACCCCGATTTGCCCCCTCCCGAGGTGCACCGAGTGGAGGGCGCAGCCGCTGCTGCCGCCGATGCCGGAGCTGGAAGTGGAGCTTGAGGATTTTTCCCTGAAAACCAATGTGCTGGCGGAGGCGGTGACACAGTTTAAAGGTGTTTGGAGGGGAAAAATTGGCAAAAAAGGGGATTTAAGAAGGAAAAACGGGAGGCTGGAGTGGGGTTGGGGGGGGCAGAGCCCCCCCAGGGTTGGCAAAGTTTGGCTGGAAGGTCCAAGCATCACAAATGCCCTTTTAATTAATAAAAATTCAGGGATTTATCCCTTTCAAGGCAGCCTTAGGGGGTGGGAAGCTGCAGGTGGGAGGTGCAGAGGGTGCTGGCTGTTAATTAGCACCCAAATTAGGAGAGTAATTAGGTGTGGAGGGAGGCGATGCCCCACACAAAGGGGGGTTGAGTCTCCCACCTCTCCGTGCAATGGGGAGTGGGGGGGATGGACCGTGGGGCAGCCCCAGGGATACGAATCTCCGGAGTCATCTTCTCTTTCCAGACATCTTGGGCTTCTCCCTGGAGGAAGACTCGGGGGGATACCGGAGAGGTGAGTTGGGCTTCAGGGCTTTGTGTTCAGCGCCTGGGGCCGATGCTCAGATTCGGCATCCAGAGGTGTGGCTCAGATGCAAAATCCGGAGCCAATGCTCCGGCACAACGCCCGGGACCGATGCTCTGGTGCAATATTTAGAGCTGATAATCAGGTGCAACGTTTGAAGCTGATGCTGCGGTGCAGCGTCCGGATGCAACGCCCAGGAGCAAATCCTGGGACTCATCCTCAGGCGCAATATTTGGAGCTGACGCTCTGGTGCAACACCCAGGTTGGATGCTCCAGTGTGATATTTAGGGCCAAAGCTGCAGTGCAATGCCTGGGACCGATGCTTGGGTGCAATATGTGAGGGTGATGCTCCAGTGCAACATTTAGAGCTGATGATCAGGTGCAATATTTGAAGCTGACGCTCCGGTGCAATGCCCGGGTGCAATTCCTGGGGTTGAGAAGCTCTGGAGCAACATTTGGAGCTGATAATCAGGAGCAACACCCCGGTCTGATGCTCAGGGGCAACATTTAGAGCTCGTGATGCTGTGCAACACCTGGGGCTGATGCTCCAATGCCTCGGTGCAACATTTAGAGCTGATAATTAGGTGCAAGATTTGAAGCTGATACCCCTCTCCCCTCTACAGCAACCGTGACGCTGGACCCGGCCACAGCTCACCCCCAAATCCTGGTCTCGGCAGACGGCCGGACGGCGGGACGCCGGGAATCCCCCTCAGCTCCTCTTCCCTCGGGAACGGAGCGTTTCGAGTCTCTCCGCTGCGTTTTGGGTCGGGAGGGCTTCGCGGGGGGCCGGCACCGTTGGGCCGTGGAGGTTCGGCCCGGTCCCGACTGGGCGCTGGGGGTGGCTCGGGAGTTCGTGTCCCGTAAGGGCTGTTTCGGTCTCAGCCCCGAACGAGGGGTTTGGGCCGTGGGGCAGTGGTTGGGGCAGCTACAGGCTCTCACCTGGCCCAGCCCCACATCTCTGCCTCACGGCCGCGTGCCCAGGCGCATCGAGGTGGCTTTGGATTACGCCGGGGGGCGGGTGGCTTTCCGCGACGCCGAGAGCAAAACGGAAATCTTCGCCTTCCCCCCGGCCGCTTTCGCCGGCGAACGACTCCGGCCGTTGCTCTGGCTGGGAGAGGGGCCGGCTCTGCTCACCCTCTGCCCCTAAACCCCCCAAAACCCCACCCTGACCCCCCCAAAACCAGACCCCAACGAACCCCCCGCTCAATAAACAGCCCCAGCCCCATTTGCTTTGCCTTTTAACACCTAATTTAGCAAAAGTAATCACATTTTGCCCTCCTGCTCCTCGCTGGGTTTGCACAGATTCAAAATTTTCCTTAAACACCTTTTTTTGCAGCTCTGCCCAGTAGTTCTCTGGTGAAAATAAGCCTTGAAAAGGGGAAAAAAAAACCCAGGGAATACCTTGCTTTCCACTGCGGCTTTGCAGTGCTCACCCCAAACCCCTTTCCCAAACCAACCCCACCCTGAATGCATGGTTTTCACCCATTTAGTTATTATTTTTTATAGAGGGGGGAAAAAATTAAAGAAAGAGGAGGAAATTGCACATGGACCCAGAGCAGAGGGAGATTTTGCATGCTGGGGAGAGGGGCTGCACCCAAAGCACTTTTTTTGGACAATTTAATGGGTTTTTCCCCCCGTCACACTGCATTGCCCCACGAGGAAATACCCCCAGTGGGAAAATGGAGAGATTTTCTGTCTCCCCAGCTGTTTGTCAGTGGAAATACAGCCCAGAAAAACAGGGAGAATCATCGTAAAAAAATAAAACAGGAAGAAAAAGGGTTTTGCTGCTGCTGCTGGTGGACGCCTCGTAGAAAAGTTTTGCAAGCGGAGAAGTTTCTGCTTAAGATTCACAGAAAAATTAGGGGAAATGGGATAAAACCACTTCTTGTGCCTCCCATGATCGCTTGGGCTGGGCCCTTCCCGTGGTTTCGCAATCGCTGCTGGGATGTGAGCGGGGAGAGAGGCCACAGACAGGATTTTATCCCCTGTTTCAGTGCCTGAGAGCAAATGAAAGGGGAAAAAAATAAACAAACCAGCACCTTGAGACAGCAGGAAGTCGTTATTAGGGTTAAACCACGTAATAAAGCGCTCTTATCAGGCAGCGCAGGCATGACCAGGCAGGTCTCTGCCTCTTACAGCCCCAATTGCTCTGCCTCTGCTGCCAGACTTGCCTCCTTATCCACAGAGACTCGCGACATCGGCCCGAGGGAGAGGAAAAACCACGAGGAAATGCAGCAGGGAGGGCGGCTGCTTTCATCTTCGGGGGCCTAATCTTAAATAAGGCCCCTGACAAACCCACAGATCACCGCTAAACCCAAATTACAGCCTGGCTCGGTTGTGTAATTAGTTGTTTCCCCGCTTGGCTCACGATGAGGTAGGTCATAGGTGATGTTGCCCTCAAAACGTGAGGGCTCGTTACAGCACAAGGTCCAGCGATGCTTCGTGTCGCGAGCACAAATCAAAGTGCTTCTTCACAGCATCCTGCTCCAACAAACGAGCTCCTGGTGCTCCATTCCTTCTGCTTTTCCTCTGAAAAGCTTGATAGAGTTTTAATTTGAAAGCCCACGCCAAGAAAATAAAGTCTAAACAACAAAAAAATCCGCCTTTCTGTGTAGCTCAGCAGGCCTGGAGCCGGCTCTCCAGCGCTGGGGTGGGGGAAATCAGCCTCTTTTCACCCGAAGGCACCTCACGAGGCTCACGTCGGCGATGTGGATGGTGGATCGTTTGGCGTGGAGAGCGCACAGGCCCCACTCCTCAAGCAGATCCAGCAGATGCGCCTCGCAGCCCTCCCGCAGAGCCGCCACGGCAGTGCCGAGGATGGCGAAACCGCCCCGAGTGACAGAAAAGCCTCGCATCAAACCGCGAAAAGAGGCCGCAGGGAGCAGCTTAAGGCTTTTTTTCCGCGAGACACGGAGCTTTTTCCACAGCGGTGGAGCCCGGCGGGGAGGTCGGCGCGTTTTAGGGGGGTTTGGGGCTGGAGAAGGAGCGTTTTCGGGGGGTTTTTTAGCTGCTGCCGCCGCCACCTGCTTCACTCGCGCCATCCCGCTGAGCTGTTCCCACCAAACCCCGCGCCCCGCCTTCTAGAAGAGCCCGTCGCGCTCTGATTGGCTGCTTCGACGGCTACCGCAGCGTCTCATTGGCTGCTCCTCCCCGCGGTACCCTCCTCCCACTACCTGCCTCAGGAGCGGACCTGAGTGAAAACCGCGCAGCCGGCGAAGCGCGGCGCGCTCGGAGGGGCGGACCGGAGTGAGGACTGCGGTTGCCCTGCGAGGGCGGGAGCGTTACACCCCCCCCCCCCCCCGGCTCCTCATGGGGGTCCATTTTAAGTGGAAAAAGGCGGATTTCGGGGGTCGGATTCGTAACTATTCGGGTGAATAATCGGCGGGTGTTTACAGAAACGGTGCTCAAAAGGCTCTTTTTTTTTAATCACCATCTCGTTACACCCAAAAGACACCAATTTGAGCATATTTTGCCCCAAAGTACAGCTCCAGTGCAAACCGGGGGAGTGTCGGGGCTTTTAATCCTTTGGTTTTGGGGAGGTTTGGCCCATTTTGGGCACTTTCCCCGGGGCGAGCAGCCAGCGCGATGGGAAACAGGGATTTTCCACCTCAAAAACAGAGCCCGCAGGGAAGAAAACCCCAAATTGGGGAGGAATTGGTTAATAAATGAGGGGCTTCGCACCGCTGCCTCGAGGCGAAAGTGCTGAAAAACCCCAGAACCCCCATTTTTTGGGCGGACTGTCCCCCTTTTAAGTGAAAATAAGGAAATTTGGTGTTCTCAGCACCAGCAGTGGAGGTGGGGGGGAAACTGGTCCCACACAGTGTGAGGAAACGGCTCCAAAAATACCCCTAAAACCACCTGGATTTAACCCAAATGCTCCTGGGGGGGTGGGCATAAATCCCTCCCAGTGTCGCCAGTCTGCCCAGTTCCCCTCTCCACCCTTTCCCCCCTCTTCTTATCCCAAATTCTTGGGATAAAAATTCATAATTTCATTCAGTTTCTTCCATTTCATAACTTCCCCTGCTCCGAAAAGAGGCTTTTTTCACCCCAAAACAAAGCCGAGTGGGACATTTCCCCCCCACCCCCCCACCCCAAGCGGCGTCTGAGGGTTTATTTCAGTTTAAAAGGGGCTTTTTTTAACATAAAAGGGGCTTTTTAGCAGCAGAAATTATGCCCCCTGCCAAACCCCAGTACTCCAAGCCTGGAACGTATAGGGCAGAACGTATAGACCAGCAAGCAGGCTGTGGTATAGGGCATTACTATAGCGAGGGGAGCATATGGACCGCGATATAGGGCTGGATATAGAGCCCAGACCCTATAGCCCAATATATGGACATAGCCCAAACCGTATGATCCCATATAGTACATTGTGTGTACACATATACAGTATATATAGGGCCCAGAAAGCACAGCCACGTATAGGGAGTAGAGCACAGACCCTTACACAGCCCAACACAGAGCCTGGAATATAGGGCCGAGACCGTATAGGACCCAGGGCGTATACGTCTGTATAGACCCATATAGATCCGTATAGACCCATATAGATTCGTACAGACCCATATAGATCTGTATAGACCCCCACAGGCCAGCTTACGGCCCGTAGCGCCCAGAGCATCGAGCCAAATATAGGGACGAGGCCCTATAGCGCTATACAGGACCTGACGGAGCTGGCAGCCGGGCTGAGCGGTAGCGAAAGAAATCTGAATTTTGGGGGTTTTTAGGGTTGGGTTTTTTTGTTTTTTTGCCTTTTATTCTGGAAAATAATTCCTCCTCACGGAGCCGCCTCTGCCCCGAATTTCCCCCCGCGGCGGCACGGGAGAAGCGGCGGGCGAGCGGCGCTCGGCCAAATCCTCCCCGCTACAGACACGCCAGAAAAAAAAAAACAACCCAAAAAAAAAACCAAACAACCCCCAAAAAAATGACGAAAAAGGGGGAAACCCACCCAAAAACCCCAAACAAACCCCACACCAAGCGGAGCAACAGCGGCCGCTAACTCCAGCTGGGATCGTAACCCCTCCAGTCGGAAGGTGGGGCGAGATAAACGCGACGGCCCCGGTAGACGAAGCTGACGATGCCGCGATAACCGGCGCGGGGGACGCCGGATTTGAGGTCGTCCATCAGCCCCAGGGCTTTGGCGAAGGCTTTGAAGGAATCGCGGCTGCTGTACTGCAACCGGACGGCGCCCAGCTCCCGCCGCCGGTTCCCCTGGAGCTCTTCCACCCTCACCTCCGGCGCAGCGTAAACCTTGGGGAGGAAAGAACGTTCGTACTCTTCCTTTTTGAGGTAAGAAAGATCCAGTTGGGTAAAAGGCACGAAATGGTCGTTAAGTTTGATAAATTTTAAATACTGATCGAAAAATTGCCCGTGGCTCACTCCTTTACGAACCGAACGTCATCGTACGGGAGACTTCGGGGCGGACGCAGGAACGATCTCGGCGCTGTTCGGGTTGACGCATCCAATCGTCCCAAAAAGCTCGCGGCCATTTGGGTTCGAGTTCATCCCAAAGTTCGGCTAAAAGCAACCAACCGAGACCGGGAAAAAAATCAGTCCGGTAAAGCAATTCGGCTTGTCCCACGTCCACCATTTGCTCTTTCCCGTTGTCGTTCCAAGCGGAGACGCACCAGAGGCTGCGATCGGCGAGGAGGAGCGGGAACGTCGCTTGGAAATACTCGAAAAAATCCGGAGCGACTTCTAAATCGTCCTCTACCACGATGGCGGCGCGGTAACGGAAGGTCCGGAAAACCTGTCCCAACGCCCAACGATAATGCCGAGCGATTTTATAATAACCTTGGAATTTACGGTGCTCCGCCGGCACCGGGATATCACTGAGATCGGGTTGTCGGATATGAGCCACGGCGTCGCCGTAGGAGGCGATGACGCGAGCCGTTTCGGCGTGACCGCAATCCTGGCTGACGATGACGGGGAAACGTTGGGCCGAAGGTCGGTAGCGTAGGAGTTTATCCAAACACCGACGGACGGTGCTGCGGTCGCAAGCCATCACCAAGACCGGTAACACCGCGCCGGCGGGATCGGTGAGTCGCGGCGGCGGTGGTGGCGGGGAGGGCGGCGGGGAGGGTTTGGGGGTGATTCTAACCCCGCGCCGTCGTCCCCACAACCCGCTGTAGCGGTGAATTTGGCGCAGGAGTTCTTTTTGCCGTTCCAATTCGGTTTCGGCATCTTGCGCCAAACGGATCACCTCCGCCGTCAGTCGGTCGCCTTCGCCGGGGGAGGCCGGGGAGGGCGGGCGGCTCCAGAGGAAGAGGAGGAGGAGGCCGTTCCAGGCGATGAAGAGCGCCGCCCCCCACAACACCAGGCTGCTCTTCTTCAGCATCCTTCAGCGCTCACTCCCACGCCATGGACCTGGGGGCAAAACACAGGAGGAGGGGGGGGGTTAGAAACAGAGGGGACCCCCTCTTTCACCCCCAAACCGGTGCTGGAGGGGGACAGGGACACCCCACGGCGGTGTCACCCCAAAACACCCGGTGAGACGCTCAATCCGCGCCCCGGCCTCCCCAGAAAGAGGAACAGCCTCCCCCAGGGAGAGGAAGCGAAACCGCGCGGGGGCCCGGAGCCTCCCACCAGAGACGTGGCACCGCGGAGATACAAAAAAACCCCATGAAATAAGGGGGAAAAAAGGCAAATAATAAACCCCAAACCCAAATGCCGGTGCGGGGAGGAGGGGGGCAGAGTCCGCTCCCGTTAAACGTTAACCGGGGCGGGGTGGGGGGGGGCGGCTCCGGTGAGGATTTGCCACCATGGAGGTGGGGGGGGGGTGAAGTGTGGGTGGTTTCTGTTTGAGAAATGGGGATAAATAGAATAAAATATCAAATCTGAGCACTAAAATCTTCATAAAATCCTGTTTTTAGTGAGTTTTTACTCACCCGGAGCCCAGCCCGGCTTCTGCCGGTGGAGTCGAGACGTCAGCGAGGGCAGGAAAGGGGAGGAGAGGGGGGGAAAAAAGGGGAATTAAGAGAAAAAAGAAGAAAAAAAATAAGGAAGAGAAAAAAAAACAACAGAGAAAATAAAGAAAAAGGGGAAAAAAAAAAGCAATTGCTTAACTCTGGTGAGGGAGCGGCACAGGCGAGCAGCTCAAGGGTTAACGCCGCCGCAGGCCACGTTGGCGGGCGGAAAAAGGGAATTAAAAGCCAAAAAAACACCCGGAAAAGGGGTATTTAAAAGGAAAAAAGGAAAAAAAAAGGGGTGTAGAGCGATGGGAAGGGGGGTGAGCCCGGCGGCACCACGATTTCCTCCCCAGGAGGGGAAGGGTGAAGGCAGAAAGCGCCGGCAACACCGTGAGTTCCCCCTTCCCGGCCCCGAAACGGTGGTCTGGCCCCGGAAAAGCAGCCAGAGAGAAGGAAAGAGGGGAAAAAAAGAAGGGGGAAAAAGTAAATTTAGGGGATTTCGCGCTTCCCAGTTGGGTCCCTGCGGAGGGAGCCGCTGGGGTTAAGCCGTACCTGCGGGGCTGGAAGCGGCTCAGCCTCGTGGCAGCCCAAACCGTCGGTGTTTTGGCCCAGAATGAGGGGTTTGGGCTCAAAAGGAGGGTGTTTTGGCCCCAAATTGGGGTGTTTTGGCCCAAAGGGGGGGGGTTCAGCTGCGGTTTTACCCGGCGTTTCGTGGCGGCGAGGCACAAGCCGGTGGCGAGGCGCTGAGTAAGCAGAGCCGGGGATTTTCCCTGCCCTCGGCTTCGCTCCGGGGGAGACTCTGATCGAGCGATAATTCTATCAAATAAAATCCTCCGGCACCCCAAAAATCCCCCAAATCTGGAGAGAGGGGCAATGTGTCCCCCCCTTTTTTCCCCTCAGGTGTTTTTGGGGGTGTAACACCCCAAATTTGGAAAACCCCAAAGTTTTTTTGGAGATTTTAAGCTCCTTTCCCTCGCCACGGCATCCCCCAGAGACCCCAAAACCACCAGATTTCAGGTGAACGCCCGCCAGTTTTGCGCCGCCACCCCTAAATTACTCATTAAATATTCTTTTTAATTAATCCAGGCTCTTTTTTGCACCCTGGGGGAAAGCGGCTCCGGCCTCGGCGACACCAAAACCACCCGGGAGGGACCGAGGAAGCGAGCGCTGCTTTCGGGGAAACCCCCCACCCCGATTTTTCACCTGAATTTTTACACCTTTTTGGCTTCGTTTCAGCCTGGGCGACACGAAAATAAACCGCAACGACGCGGCTCGATGGAAACAAACCCTCGTTTGGGGCAAAATTAATCCCTGCTCCCATGGGATTCGCCACAAGCGTCACCCGAGCGCCTCGATCTTCCTAAAAATCCAGGGGTTTTCCCCCCTTTTGCTTTTTTGGGAGATTTTAACCGCCTTCCAGTGGGAATTTGAGGGCGAGCACCCGGGAAAAACGTCTCCCTTCTCTCTCCGGGTTAAAATCCTCGGGGTTTACCTGGTTGTGGCTCGCTCCAGGGGGAGGGGGGTCGCTGGGGTTCCCCCCTCCCCCCGCCTTTTCCACAGCCGCCCGGGAATCCCTCGGGAATCGGGGGTGAAGTCTCTGCTTCTCTCCCGTCGGAGCTTCCCCGTGGAGGGGGGGGGGGAAGGGAGGCGGGTCAGGCCATGGTGGGGGCTGTGTCCGTCTGTCGGTCCATTGTCTCGGGGCTCAGCATCCCCCGGCCCCCGGCCATGGTTTTTTGGGGGGTGGGTGTCTCTGGTGAGCTCTAAAAATGAGGAGGAAAAGGTTAAAATGCCCAAATTCCCTCCCAACCCCCCCCCCCTTATGGAGGGAACAGCCCCCACTGTACCTCCCCGGGGATGGGGCAGCCCCCCAAAATCCCCGAGGAGAGGAATTCCTGTGGGGAATGGGGGGGCCGCCTCCTCCCTGCCCCATAGTGACGGGGGATCGTCCCCCCCAGCCCCTATAGGGGACAGGGGAGCCCCCCCAGCCCTCGGGACACCCCCATATGGGGGGCAGAGCAGCCCCCCCAGCCCCATAGCAGCCCCCCCAGCCTGCTTGACACCTCTATAGGGGACAGGTGAGCCCCCCCCCACCTTCCTGACACCCATATAGGGACCAGGGGTGTCCCCCCCCTCCCGACACCCCTATAGGGGTCAGAGGAGCCCCCCCAGCCCCTCCTGCCACCCCCCCAGGGGACGCTGAAGGCCCCTCCACCCCCCCAGGGCACAGCGCCGGCCCTATAGGCGACAGGAGGGGCCCCCCCAGCCACAAGGGACAGGGGGATCCCCCCCAGGCCGCCCCCCACCCCCGTGGGGCCCGATCCAGCCCCACTGCCCGCCCCCGGGCCCCCCCCCCGGTACCAGCGGCGCCTCCCGGCAGCGCCCGCCACTTCCGCCCCGCCGCACCGGAAGCGACGCCATGGCAACGGCGAGGCCCCGCCCCCGAGTGCTCGCCGCCCCGGCAGACCACGCCCCCCAGAGTCCCAGGCCACACCCCCGATGGCGCAGGGGACGGCGAGGGGGCGGGTAGCCACGCCCCTTTGCGGCTGGGTCACGCCCCTTTGCGGCCGAGCCACGCCCCTTTGTGACCGGGCCACGCCCCCAGGTGACCACGCCCCCTCCGCTGAACGGTCACGCCTCCCACGGCTCGGCCACGCCTCCTCTCTGGCCCCGACCACGCCCCCTGCCGGGCTTCCCTCATCA